>NC_074666.1:76119705-76419705 GCF_029448725.1 Salvelinus fontinalis | reverse complement strand
TGCCACAAAAATGTGCCTCCTCGCCCTTCACCTACTGGTAATGTAGGCCATCCTTTAGGGGAAAGGCTAAATTGATAGTATTTGAGTGGTGGTATGGGTAGAATATAACATTAATATTTTATGTTTCTGTAGCCCAGGTAATCCGTGCTCTGACCATGATTCCAAATATAGTGACTTGACTGTTATATTGCCCTGTATAATTTCTATCTCTGTATTACAGTGCTGGGGATGGTTGCAGTGCAGGTGGAGAGGGATTCAAAGACAGGGGTCACCAAGATCAGGTCTGTGGTGCCCGTGTCTGGAGCACCCAGGGCCTTGGGGGAGACGGTGTTCAATGACAGCAGGAAGAGCGTCCACCACGTCGGCAGGGCAGAAGGACAGCCTTCTGCTGAGGAGCTGGGACAGCTCCTTAGTGTCATCAACGATGTCGGGATGCAAGTGCTGCTGGATGAGATCCCAGTTGTACCACAACAGAAGGCAGAGGAGAAGATAGAGGTTGGTGGTGGGATGGAAGAGGAGGTGGACAATGTGGAGGACCCTGCCACACCTACATCCCTGGGCTACACTGAGGAAAAGGTTGAGGATCTGGTCTGTGAGGATGATGAGATGGACAAGGAGACAGGAGTAGGTCAGGTAGACCTTGTGGAGGGCACTGTCACACTGACCTTCCTGGGCTACACTGAGGTAAAGTCAGAGAGCGAGGGTCTGGGCCATGAGGATGATAGAGAGTTGGTGGAGGTAGAGCGGGTGATCATTTCTGACGCGGGTGAGGAGGAGATTGTTCTTCAGTCTCCTGTTCTTGGGTCTGAGACTGAACCCTTCCTGGGCTGCACTGAGCAAAAGGTTGAGGCTGTGGGGCATGAGGATGATGAGGAGGACGTGAGTGGATTGGTTGTCTTTGTGGAGGGCCCTGTTCCACCTGTCATCCTGGGCTACACTCAGGAAGAGGTTGAGGATCTGGGACATGAGGATGATCCCCCCAGACCAACCCCACGCCACAGAGCCGAGGAAACAGGAAAGAGGGCATCCAAACACAATACCAAGTGCTGCTCTATCATGTGATTCTGCACATGATAGAGCATCACCCCCCCATTCCTCTAAGCTATGCCACTCATGATGAATGGACTGTATGCTTGGCCTAAATCTACAACATTGTCTAAATTGCACAGGATGTGCTCCAGAGAGGCGTGCCTTTGCTCCTCATCTAAAATGTCACTGGTATCCTGAGACTACAGTCCCACATGGCTTGTGTCATGGAGTGTTTACTGTTATCCTCCTCTCTTCAAACAGCTCTGTGAACAGACTCCAGTGTGACTGTTACAAAGCCCTTCTGCCTCCTGCTGGACACAGTTCAGTAATGCAACTAGGTTTTACTGCCAAAATCCCAGCAGCACTCATCTCCCGCTCCTCTGCCTTTGTGATTGGTTGTATCAGCCAAAAAAAAGTACTCAGCACTATGTCCTCTAGGAATGAAGAATATAAAGAATAGATGAAGAATACAACAACCACTGATCTGTTTCTTTTTGGAAATAGATTTTTAAATATTAATCTCAGAAATGCCTGATGTGCCTATTTCAATTTCAATGGCAAATAACCATTTTGTTCTCTACTTTTAGAGTGTCCTCATCAATAATACAAATGTAATGGTTATGAATATGATACTGTATTCCGTCAGTGACCAAAACAGTCTGTTAAAGAAGGGTTGGATGCCATTAAATCTATTCAGTGCGGTTTGTATGTGTAAGTGTGTTTGATAGTTGAATTTTGATTTAGCCATGTCTGTTAATGAAGGTGGATTTTAAAAAAAATGGAATGTGTGTGTGATTATCAAAACAAAATATATTTCATATTCTTAAGATTTTTGTTTGTCTCGTTCTTTCCTTTTGATCAGCAGTAGCAACATTCCTGTCAGGACGTTCATGTATAGGACTCTTTATTGCAAATGAGCTGTGACATACCATTAAAGACACGCTACGGAACTTTGTCGACTACTAAAGTATTTTTTTTTACCTCTCGCTTTGGGCTGGATGTGTCAATGTGTAGTTCATACATACTTAATATATGAGCAGAATTACTCTCTTACCACAATTAGCCACGAAATCCCGAGTTTAAAAGAGATACTATTTTTCTGGAAGATGTGCTATGCCATTTTCCCTAAGATTTTCCCCACGTGGGCCAGCCCTGTAGCAATTCGAGGTGTAGTCAATGAGCTTCAGCCCCTTCGCCTTTTGAGTGACAGGCAGTCTCACCTCTCACGGGTCTCAGCAGCAGCCTAGCAGCATCATTCAGACAGAAGCCTGGACACAGCCACGACACTGCAAACAGGTGGGTCTCTTTCTTATTATTCATTTTACAGTACCTTGCCGTATTCTGATATTATACTGTTAGTTACCAACGTTTTGTCATTAATAGCACTCACAGATGCATATGATTAATTTACATTTAATTTCCATAACCTATTTAGTTTTCATAAACGAATAATAAAGTTTTAGAACAGTATGGCTGTTATTATTGATCACAAAGTAACAACTCATACTCTTTGAAACAAGCGTCTAGCTTTACTTTAAAATAAATGTATATAGCCTACAGTTTATTCCCACAAAAAGGCTTTAAATATTTGAGAATTCAGGATATTTGATATTTCATGAGGTAATATGTATAATTAATTGTGGTTTTCAAGGAAGAGCTTGTATTTGTATCACTGAGAAATGTTTGGCTGACTTCCCCTTAATGGAGGATATAAGCTCATGAAATATCATTAACATGTTGTGCTGCGATGCAATCACTTCATACATTGTGTGGCTGGCTTTTTGATAATCCAGGGCTGGAGTATGGCTATAAGCCTGAGGGTAAATATAGACATATAAATCTCACCTGCACCTGAGGTGACTACAGATGTAGGAATTTAATTTCATCACTCTTTTGTTGCTGAGAATTGTCCTGCACAGCAGAAAACGCAAACTTGTAGTGTTTTTAAAAGGCTTCTAAAGTTTGTAATTTCCACTTTGAAATTTCAGACTTGATTTGCCCTAACAAAAAATGTATCAACCCATATAAAAATGGCCATTAATTATAATCCAGACAATAATTCCCATTTCCTGTTGCTGCATGATTATTTTCCTGCTGTATCAAACTGTCTTAAAATTAAGATCCTGCATCTGTAGATTACATGGGAGCATTGGTAATTAGACATAATGACAGACAGAACTGCACAACCTCAATGACAATGACAGTTCTGATCAGTTTGCCATTATGCATCGTAAAAGATCTGGAGTCATCTTATCAGGTGTGGTGTCTGGAGACATTCATGCAAACGACATAGAGTAAACATGAATTTTCATCATGTGGTTTACTGGTTCTCACAGGTAGAGCTCTCTAAATTGGCTGGAGTTTAAATGAGTATGTTGTCATGAAGTCAATGTTTTGAGCTTAAGGCTGAAAGTGATATGGCTCTGGAGGAGAAGGCTGTGAAGGAGGCTCCTGTAGCAGATGCATAGTGGATGTGCAAGACAGTGAAAAGCTGATTACTCTTCCCCCTAGTAAGCAGAACTCTGCTCAGGTCAACTGCATCAGCATTGTAGTGTCAGCAAGTAAATATGTCAGGTAATTGAATTTTAAAGCTTAAAAGGTGAAGTTGCAATTTTTTTGTATATATTTTTTTATCCAAGTTCCATGTTTTAGTGACATGAAACTCTCATACTGTAATCAATTCCCATAAAGTCACATTATGCCAGGCCACAGCTGGCATAATGACAGTCAACCTTTCTTTCAACTGATATGACAGCAATCCTCAAAATAAACTTGGACAACAGCAGATTCACAAACATTTACTTTATTGTCCTATTTCTGCTGGTATTACCTGACATCTATGACATTGTTATAAAAATTGCCATTTTTAGTATACACTTGAAAGACTTCAACACATTTTGTAATTATTTGGTTTACTGAATGGTAGACCACCTAAGCCTAGTGGTGTATGTTTTTTGAAGGGGCTCAAATGACATGCCCCTAATTGCAAAGTCATTAACATTATTTTTCAGATTGTGAGACTGAAACCAAAGGCAGTGAAAGGAGAAGAATAAAATATTAAAAGGTGTGAAGTTCAAGTTACGGAATTATACCCCATCACTATGGAAACAGAGCCCATGGTCAGCCCCCAATCTCCTAAGAGTCCAGTCTCCCAGGAGGATTGTGGTCTCTGGATGGAGGTTGGCTGTAAACCGGCAGAGGACACAGATATGGCCAAAGACAACTCCTCCCTGACTTCTGGGGAAAAGCCCTGTGAGGCCTGGCAGGCTGTCATACCACCTCCCCCTTTGGTCAGCGCAGGCCACCCCGATAGGATGGAGGAGGATGAGCACGTCTTCATCCTTCCCCCAACATGCAAAGACCCCTCTTGTCCAGAAGAGGGCAGCACTATGGAGCCCAATGTAAAAGTCTCAGTAGGGGCCATAAGCGTCACAGAGGCTAAAGAAAATCCCAGGAGCTTAGATGGAGTTCAATCTGAGCAGCCTAGCAGCACTCCAGTCATGGACAAGGCTACAGTAACAGTGGAAGAGGAGCAGCTGACTGAACTGAAGAAGGGAGCATCTGTGGATATCACAATGCTGACTGAAAGACCTGGCTCCGCCACGCCACCACCAACAGACGGATATAAAGCAGTGGGTGCCAGTAGCCCTGAGCAGCCACATCCGAACATGGAAGCCAGCATTCTGAAAGAGACAGATCCTGTCCAATCATCACAGACAAGAGAGTCTGAGCCAGAGCACTGCCTTGACAACAATAGTCATCCAACCCATGAAGGGACCATCATAGAGCCAGAACACACAGACGAGAGTAACAAGTGGGTCAGGAGAGACAGTGCTAGCAGTGACGTCCAGTGCCTCCAGCCTCACCTATCTATTTCAAGAGGCTTATCCAGAGAACAAGTATCAGTGCCCTCGCCTCAGTCACCTGCCTCTGAGCAGGAGCAGCAGGAGGTTGGCAGCCTGACAGTAGCTGAAGACATCCAGCAGGGGGAGCAGCTGCTGCATCGCCTGCATCTGGTGCAACAGAGACAGGACGGACAACAGGTGCCACAGGAGCCTCCACCCTCACACCAGGTAGCCATGAAGACAACCAATCAGGATGCAGGCTACCAGGAGGTAGAGCGAATCGAGTGTAGGAAGGAAGAGGAAGGAGGGAGTGAGGGAAGCGGTGAAGACATAGAGCAGGGAGAGAGAGTACAGACTGTTGAGGTGGAAGAGAGTGCAGCGGTAAGTGAGGAAGACACAGAGATTCCAGAGAAAGAAGATATTGAAACAGTGGCAGGAGAGAAAGCGGAGGAGGTCCAGTCTCGTCCTTCTGCCCAGCTCAGTGTCCAACCTATGGTCAGGATTGAGATGGAATGCAGTGATGATGACCAGAGTGACAGCGGGGTGTCCACTGACTTCTCCCCTGTCAGCACACACGAGATCCACACGACCACAGCCCCCATCATAGACAACAAGGCTCCCCCAACCCAGAAGGAGACTCCCATCGAGAGGGAGATCCGGCGATCTGCTGAAAGGGAGCAGAGCCTGCGGCGGTCCAGGTGCATGTCAAACACCCAGGAAGGTCAGGAGGTGGTAGACATCCCCCTGATGAAGACTCCCCTACTGGCTAAGACACTGTCCTCTAAGGCAGGGCCGGGGCAGGGCGCTGACTGGCAGTTCTCAGAGAAGAAGATGCAGAAGGAAATCAGCCAGGAGATCCAGAGGGAGCTTGTCCTGGTGAACATGGGGAAGATCCCTGGAGTCTACAGCAAGGGAACAGTACGCCAGATGAGGGAGAGGAAGCTGCTGTTTGAAGCCTTCCAACAAGGCAATGCAGAAGGACCCACCAGGCACAGGAGACCCCCCACCACAGCAGGCCTGGGGATGAGAGGTCATGTCTACCCCTCTGTGCTGGAGAGGACGCGTAGCATGGAGCTTGTCTCTTTTAAAGGCTGCCCTCTCTCAAGAGCCCACTCCCACCAGATGTTTGACTTAAAGGGCCAAAAGGAGGCTAGCTCAGGCCAAAACCCAAGTGCAGAGAACCAACCTGCCGGTAAAGGAGCAGCAAGGAAGGTGGTTATTCTGGAAAGTGACAACACAATCATAGCCCACTATCCAAACCGAGACAGAGGAGCTCAGCGCCTCTACAGAAGCCTAGACTGCCTAAGTATAGGGGACACTGTCTCTACAGAGGAGGAGGCTACGGATGAGGTGAGGGGAGAACAGCCAGGAGATGAGGACGACATCCTCAGGGAGAACCCCTTCTTTAAGCTGCGTCCCTCACTGGCCATGAAGTCGGAGGTGGAGAAAGACATCCGGGAAGCCAGGGAGAGGGAGGAGGAGCTGCGCAGGCAGAGGTGTAGTCTGTACGGAGAGGCAGGAGTCAGTGGGGGCAGGCCAGACGACACAGAGGACCCCAGCCCAGACTCACCTACCACACTCATTCCCTCATCCATCTCCTCTTTCACAGCATCAGGTCAGTGGACATGTCCTGTATTACATGTAGAATTCCTTTGTGTTTGAATTGGGGCAAAGTGAGGGGGAGAGCAGAATTTTTGCAAAAAGTATTTGTTTGTGCCATCATGAACACACCTAGTGCCATCATAAACACACCTAGCTGAGGGAAAGTGGATACACCAGTTATTTATTTATTTAACTAGGCAAGACAGTTAAGAACAAATTCTTATTTTCAATGACTGCCTAGGAACAGTGGGTTAACTGCCTGTTCAGGGGCAGAGCAACAGATTTGTACCTTGTCAGCTCAGGGATTTGAACTTGCAACCTTTCGGTTCTTAGTCCAACGCTCTAACCACTAGGATACCCTGCCGCCCCAAACACATTCATTCCACAGTACACATTCATCTCAGCCCAGGCACTTTAATGTCTGCCTATTTGCATTAGCATCAGATAATGTTATTATGGGCACAGTATTGTCGTCAACTTAGTGTCATCCCTGTCACCAGGGGTTAGGGCAAGATCACTCTGCCCTAACACTTATCTGAATCAGCAGCACATGCCACAGGGGGACTTTGTAGGATGTAACCAAAGTTACCACAGCAGTGCAATGGCCAGAAAGATCAGATCAAGGGTGTTCTGGGCATCTGCATGTTTGAGATGGCAGATATGTCTTGGGGGGCAGCAAGGGGTTAGGGTTCTGTGAGCACAGTGCAGTCACAGCTTATTCCTGTCATGTAATGTAGAATCATATGAGTGTATATTCTAGATTGATAAACTTGTGGGCATGGGGATATATATATATATGGCTGTGACCTGTGACCATTGATATTAGGGGTCTGGGGGGACAGACGGAAGAAGATCATTTCCTTGACTTCTAGCATGATTCAAATAAAATGAACTAGTTCCAAAAATAGCCATCGGAGGAATTACAATATGAATTATTGTAACTGCAATGGATACATTTTCAAATGGTACAGAGTCTAGAAGGAGTTTGTATTTTTACTTAGCAGTGTTTTGGAGCCTGCTTGATCAGTCTGTAAATCCTTTCCTTATCCCATTTCATTATTCCTTATCCTGCCTCTCAGCAGTTGATTGCCGACAATCCAAGGGGAAGTTGGATCGAACCTGGCCTCCTCCCAATCCTAAGAGTGCTAGGGTGAACCCTGGACAAACACAGGTACAGCTCTGCTTTCCTAAAAGTTTCCTCCCTGTGACAGGAACACAACATGTCATTCACTCACAAGCTTTGATTGCAATTATACTGTATGTCTGTCTCTGCTAGCAAGTTAACAGTAGGGGTTCTGTTTAGAATCGTGTATTTCGCTGGCAAAGCTGACCTCAACATTTATTTTCAGAAATAACTGCGCTATAATATTTGACATCTGACAATGGATGTGGTTATATTCAAGTTCTGTGTGTGGCTAAATGGAGATTGACTGAAATGTAAGAAAACCTAAACTGCTAATCAGACTAGCTAAATCCATTTCCTGTGTCCTGCATTATCTCTCCAGGAGCCCAAGGTTTACAAGGCAGGCGGCCAGAAAACTCTGTGGCAGCGTTGGGAAGCAGGTATGGTGAACGGGCCACTGCCACGGGAACAGGACTGATACTGGCGGTTACCAATACCAGGACTTCGATAACATTAACATTTAAAATGTATAAATAAGGAACTGGGATGGTAGAACTGCATAATTCACTACGATGGCAGAAACTTGAATTAGTATTAGCTTGAACATTCCATGCTTTGTAAGACTAAAATCTGTTCCGTATATAACATTGCAATTTCATTACAAATATTCACAATGTACAAAAGACATCCTCTCTCATTTAACTGCTCTGCTTGTAAAGGTTTAACTACTGTTCAGTGTTCGATCAAAATGACAAATGTCACTTCCACAATTCAGAGAAATGTCATCATCAAGAAGTGCATAAATGTGAAGGTAATCAAAACTACTATCAATGTTTCAATAAACGTACAAATGCCGTAATCATATCTCAGTCCGTACATATGTCCGTTTTGTCCCATCAGGCTCTGCTTATCAGTATTGTACAGTTTGTTAATACAATCCAGTGAGGAGAAAGGAAGTGCATACATTAAATATCCTTTTCAAATCAACTCTGTCTAATTTATCTTGCTACAGGAAAGTTCCTGTCCTTCATGTTATAGTCACGTGTGACAGTGAACAAACAAGGACCTACAGTAATTGGCATTTACATTTTCTTTGTTATATGCTTGGACCCAGATGCATTTTGAAAGCCAGATGACTATTATCCTGGGTGCAACCATGTTTGACTCAGCAAGCATAGTTAGCTGACCATAACCCACCCAGTGTACATGAGCTCGGGCCTCTGTGGCTAAAGCTAAGGTCTCACTGGGGGTCTCTCTATCTGCCATAAGTCACAAGTTAGAGGTGAGACAGACAGCTTTCTGGCCTCTCAATGATTGGCTGGGATCAGCCCTTCCCATCTCAGATACTGTACCACTGACAATTCATTATTAACATTTTTGTCCTTAATGACATGGAATAACCAAAGTTCAGTCCATCCACATATAAAACACTGTCATGATGTGACTCAGATGAATAGTGGAAACATGGTTTTGTTTTAACACCAGAAATGTTTGAGTCGAGGGTTCACTACTTTCCTGTTGGCAGGTAATATAGAATGACAAAACAGAACAGTCTATATTGCTCAATACTATGCGTCTTATCATCAGCAGATTAATTTAGGCCAAAGTATAGAACTACAATAATTTCTAATTTCACATTTATATTATTTTTAAGTTATATCTTACAAATGTAGAAGAAAGAACCCAGGAGACTACCTGCTATTTCTGAGTTTCAATTTAGAAAGCAATAGCAGTGTTTGAACAATCAAAGGCTAGCAGCACCCTCTTATGGCAATGGAAGGCCTGGGTGGAAGTCCATAAACACTGTATAATGCCCCTGTAATCTAGTAATGTGCAGTATCTTTATTAGACAGACACATTTGATACCTACTGTAGCTAGGTCATGTGTTTACCAAACATATATCAGTCTCAAAAAGCTGATCATTAAAACAGGAGGACTTTCTCCTACTAGGACTTTCTCCGGTCTGTGATCAGACTCAGTGGAGAGTGTCTAATCTGTGAGGTCACAGACATGACCACTGAGTTTAGCCTTGCTTAGCACCATCTGTCAGTCCCACTGCCAGGGCGGAAGGACTCCAGTCACAGTGTTAATTGTCTGACTGTTATCACCATTCAACGTAGGCCAAAGCCTGGGCATAGCCTACAGTAGATGGGACAACGGTTAAAAATGACCCTCTAAAGATCCCAGATATAGATGTGTGAGCTTGATTTGTTTGAGAAAGATTTCTGTACTCTAATGCCAAAGTTGATAGACTCTGTAAAAGAAAAATGATATCCCTACACACACACACAAACAGCACACCTACAGTATGTCAATCCTCACTCCTCACTTTATTTGCAGGACACAATGATCCTCCCACTAAGCCTAAAGCTGAGTGGCTGCTGCATCTCTACTGTATGTGAGAGTGCTGCTTCTGCTGTTGATGGTGCTGGTGGCGATGGAGCCTGTGGAGGTGGGGTTGACGAGTCTCAGGCTGCTCTGCCTTACTGCCAACAAACCAGGCCAGGTGGAAGAGCAGGAAGGTGACCGCCCCTCTCAGGCTCAGCAGCGACAGCTGCAGCAGGAGGAAGGCCCTGAACATTTCCCACCCAGTATAGCTCAGGAAGAGAAGCCTGAACTCCAGAGAGGACCACAGCAGGAGGGAGTTGAGCAGGACAGCCAGGGCCTCAAAGCCACAGAAGACCCGCTGCCACAAAACGTTATCCCCGGGGGATGTTCTAGGGAAGGGGCGGCGTGCGCCTGAACACAGGTGCCACAAGTCCATGCAGGATTTAGCTATGATGGTCAACAGGCACCAGAGGGCACACTGGGGGTAGATGCCTGAGAAGAACATGACATAACAGTAGGAGATGAGGAGCTCCAGGTAGCTCCAGGTCTGGGTGTCACACGGTGGTCTGTTGTTCTGCTCTGTGATCTGTCTAAGAACGGGAGACTGACGTTCCTGGTGGGCGCGGCCAGGGGGCATCCTCATCCTCCTCAGGCGGGGCAATAGTGTGGCGGACAGTAGCTTGATGCCCAGGTGGGTGGCCAGCTGCACAGACAGGTGGAAGCGCACCATTGTGAGGTCATTCAAGATCAGAGCCCTGTAGAGGTGGACGGAAAAGTGGTTGAAGAGGCAGGAGAGGATAACCTCAGGGAGCAGGGGCTGTTGCCTTGGTGACTGTTGCCCTGGTGGCTCGGGATCAGGGCTGAGGCCTTGGGACAATTGGAATGTAACACAGTCCATCCCTGCCATGGCAACCGTGAGGGCGATTTTGGGGAGGTAGACAAGGATGTTGTGAAAGAGGAAACTGAGCTCTTCTCTCAGGAGGAAGTCCCCCACTAGTCCATCTAGGTGTAAATACATCAGGATCAGGATGGAGGAGAGGCAGAAGGTGAAGGTTAGGAAGGCAACGGAGTGTTGCAGTCTCCTCACGCTCATCTTTCCAAAAGGGTGGGCATCGATCTGGGGCTGTGGTGGTGCTGTGCCCTGTGCCACCCTGGGCACCGCTGCTGCTGTTGATGAGTGACTGTGTGACGGATGAGTGACCACAGTCCCCCAGTCCCTCTGCAGGGCTTTGCTATTCTCCCCCCAGCCCTGCAGGAACAGCTCTGACCACACCACACTAGAGAGGGTGAAAAAGACCAGGTTGTTCCCCAACATGAGCGGGTAGAAGGAGAGAAACATGGACAAGGTGGATTTCAGGAGGAGAGCACTGACGAGCGAACTCTCAAACCCAAAGTAGAGGGCCACCACCTCGCCGAAATAAGCCCTGATATCTTCCAGCAGCTGCCAATGCTCTCTCTGGCTGAAGGGTTTGAGGCCACACCAGCCAGCCCACCACCTCCCCTGGAGGCTCTGAAGCAGTGGGGCTTCATGTAGGGGGTAGATGCTAGTTAGGACTCTTAAGCGGGACAGACTGGCCATCACTGGTTCTCCTGGGAGGAGGGTAATCCGCTGGAGCACCTGAATTTCCTCCCCCTCCTCCACTCTCAGCCTGTCTAGGATCCGCTGCACCAGGGTCACACACTCAGCCGATGACAGCATCCCATACACCCCCTCCGTGGGGCGCGTCCTCCCCAGGTCCCCCACCTCCCGTGCCTGACCTCCTATAGGGCAGCAGGACTTGTGTCTGAACAGAAGATCCTCGTCAGCCTCCAGGAGCAACCGCTCTGGCGTGGCCCCCACCACCATGATGGCACCCCCGGCCCTGGTCCGGCTGATCACTCTGGCCAAAAGGTCTAGTCCCCCCAGGGGCTCAGGTGTAAGGATCTTCCCCAGAAGCCAGTCCACAGTGTCAGCCTCCACCTCAGGGTGGAACTCCAGCAGAATCAGAGGGGTAATCTCATTGAGGTGCTGCACGGGGAGCATGAAGGCTGCCATGGTGATGTTGGTGAGTCCTTTCCTCCGTGTGTTCCCTCCTCCTAAAAACATGCTGTCCCGGAAGGCGGTCATGGTTCCTTTTTCCTGGTGTTGACAGGGGGTTCTGCGTAGTGTTCGCCAGCCCCCTACCTCCTCTCTTCTCTTCACAGGGTACAGGGACAGGGCTTTGATGGACAAGATTGTCTCAGCACACAGTGCCACAGGGATGTATGATGACACTAGCTGTAGCTGTGAGAATGTCTGACAGTGGGGCCACACAGTGCGGTTGCATTGTGACATCAGCATAATGTCATAGAAGAATGGTTGTCACTAGTTAGCACAGCCACAAAGTCAAAATGAGCTTTCTGGTCTTAATTTAAGGTTAGGGTTAGGCATAAGGTTAGCAATGTGGTTAGGGATAAGGTTAGGTTAAAAAATAGATTTTAAGAAGATAAATTGTAGAAATAGGTGGGGTTTAACCATAATTCTGACTTTGTGGCTGTGATAACTAGTGACAACCTAGAAGAATGTCCTGTTTTCTCATACACTGAGCTATAATGAAATTAGCATTCATCTCATTCTTGGCACTGAGGTGATGCCATCGAGATGGCTGGAAAATATTTTGCATACCTTTTTATAAAACTTTTTTTTTAAAGTCTACAGCCTCCTTGGATTTCTTCACATTTTATTGTGTTACAAAGTGGGATTGAAATGGATTTAATTGTCTTTTTTTATTTCTTCACATTTTATTGTGTTACAAAGTGGGATTGAAATGGATTTAATTGTCTTTTTTTGTCAACAATCTACACAAAATACTCTGTTATGTCAAAGTGAAAGACAATGTCAAGAATACTAAATACTAAATATAACACTAATATACCTTGATTAGATAAGTATTCAACCCTCTGATTCAATACATGTTAGAAACACCTTTGGCAGTGATTACAGATGTGAGTCTTCTTGGGTAAGTCTCAGAAGAACTTTGCACACCTGTATTGTGCAGTATTGGCCCATTATTCTTTTCAAAATTCTTCAAGCTCTGTCAAGGTGTAGGGAATCATGGCTAGACAGCCATTTTCAAGTCTTAGATTTTCAAGCAGTGTCACGACTTCCGCCGAAGTCGGCTCCTCTCCTTGTTCGGGCGGCGTTCGGCGTCACCGGTCTTCTAGCCATCGCCGCTCCACTGTTTATTGTTCCATTTGTTTTGTCTTGTTTCCCCGCACACCTGGTTTACATTCCCTAATCACACTACATATATATTCCCTCTGTTCCCCCCATGTCTTTGTGTGGAATTGTTATTTGTTACGTGTTTTTGTGTGACACGCCAGGCCGGTGTTTCCCGGGTACCGTATTTCACCCGTAGTATGTTTATTGTTAAACTCTTTTCCTTCATTGTGACTTTGTCGCGCTTTACACTTTCGTTTTGGCTGGAGATTTGTTTGACGCAGTTGCGTCCGGCTGTTGTTTGCTTCTGCCTAATAAAGTGTGCGCCGGATCACAACTTTTTGCTCTCCTGCACCTGACTTCTACACCAGTAGCGCACAACCTTGACAAGCAGATTTAAGTCAAAACTGTAACTTGGCCGCTCAGGAACATTGACTGTCTTCTTAGTAAGCAACTCCAGTGTAGATTTGGCTTGATGTTGTAGGTTATTGTCCTGCTGAAAGGTCAATTGCTGTGGTTTTCCTCTAGGATTTTGGCTGTGATTAGCTGCATCCAATTTCTTTTCATCCTGAAAAACACCCCAGTCTTTGTCAACGTAAAGCATTTTTTTATTTTATTTAACTAGGCAAGTCAGTTAAGAAAAAAGTCTTATTTACAATGACAGCCTAAAGGGGAACAGGGGTTAACTGCTTTGTTCAGGGGCAGAACAACAGAGGTTTACCTTGTCAGCTCAGGGATTCAATCCAGCAACCTTTCGGTTACTGGCCCAACACTCTAACCACTAGGCTACCCTCATACCATGATGCAGCCACCACCATGCTTGAAAATACGAAGGCAGCTATTCAGTGATGTGTTGTGTTGGATTTGCTCTAAACATAAGGCTTTGCATTTAGGCCAAAAAGAGTATTCCTTTGCCATGTTTTTTTTTTCTTCAGTATTACTTTACTGCCTTGTTGCATACATGTAACAGATGGAAATCGTACTCTCCTTGCATTGTGTTGTCTCCAATCCGCCAGTGGTCCCAGTTGAGCATAATTTATTTCTGTTGATGAAACAGCACGTTAGTTGTGCAGGGCTTAACGATATTGATGGCTGTCGATGGCAAAATCCCTTGCATTGCATTTTCATACTGGGCGAACAAAATACAAAAATACAATACAAAATATAACATGTGTAAATACCTGTTGTTAAATGGGAAACAGCACGTTAGTTGTTGGGCTTAGGGCTAGGGCTTACCGATATTGATGGCTGTTGATGGCAAAATCTGTAGCATGAAGAACAACTGTGTTAGCAGTGGGCTTATGTGACCATTACATCGGTGTATGCTAGCTAACACACTTATTTACAGCAATCATATGCCAAAGCACATCCCAGAAAGCCCCTCAATCCCTAACAAGTACCATATACCCACACATGTATAAATCAGTAACGTACAGCAAACTTGTAAACATTGTAAAATATAAAATATGAAACAATATTCAGAACGTGACCTACCCCTTGCATCGCATTTTCATACTGGGAAGACCTGACGTTCGCGATCTCCCCCTATCTGCAAGCGGGGCCAATCACAACACACCTTATTGTCATCAGAGTTGAACCAACCAATAAGAATGCTTGAACATTAAATACACATTTCTTTAGAGGCAAGTGGAAACATAACCAACCCTGTTACATACACATGCATATAAAAAAATATATATATTTAGCCTCCCGGGTGGCGCAGTGGTCTAGGGCACTGCATCGCAGTGCTAACTGCGCCATCAGAGTCTCTGGGTTCGCGCCCAGGCTCTGTCGCAGCCGGCCGTGACCGGGAGGTCCGTGGGGCGATGCACAATTGGCATAGCGTCGTCCGGGTTGGGGAGGGTTTGGCCGGTAGGGATATCCTTGTCTCATCGCGCTCCAGCGACTCCTGTGGCGGGCCGGGCGCAGTGCGCGCCAACCAAGGGGGCCAGGTACACGGTGTTTCCTCCGACACATTGGTGCGGCTGGCTTCCGGGTTGGAGTTAAGAAGCAGTACGGCTGGTTGGGTTGTGCTTCGGAGGACGCATGGCTTTCGACCTTCGTCTCTCCCGAGCCCGTACGGGAGTTGTAGCGATGAGACAAGGTAGTAATTACTAGCGATTGGATACCACGAAAATGGGATAAAATTTAAAAAAAAATATATATATATATATATATTTATATTTGTATTCTTCTTATCACTCTGTGATGTAAGTCATTATCGTGGAGTCACTACAATGTTGCTGATCCATCCTCAGTTTTCTCGCGTCACAGCCATTGAACTGTGTAGCCCAATGGCCTCATGGTGACATCCCTAAGCAGTTTCCTTCCTTTCCTGCAGCTCAGTTCAGAAGGACAACTGCATCTTTGATGTGTCTGGGTGGTTTAATGCTTCATCCACCCCATAATTATTAACTTGACCATGCTTAAAGATATTATGGTGAAAAATTGCAAGACTATGTTATAATACTTTTATTGCATCAAATGGTTGTTTTATGTAACAGAATAGAGTATTGTTAACTATTGTGTGTGTGTTCTACTGAGGATGGGCCTCTGGGAGATAACACTGACAGGAGATTTACCATGTATTTTGGGTGATAAAACCTGAAGAGCATTCCAGAGCATGAGTTAATGTTCCTTTTCTATACCGTACCAGGGAGAGATGGTTCCAGTTTGGAGTCGGAGAGACAGACACTGGTCTCTATACAATGAAAACTGTTGACACAGCAGATACTGTCTGCTATGTATTAGAGGTATCTTTCATACACATCTTAACCTTGTGACCCATTCTACATATCTGTTGTTCGTCATGTAGGTTGAAAGGGGTGTATCTTGGCTATAAAAGACCTTTGTACTTTTGTCTCGGGGCTCTCAACGAGTCATCTGAGCGTGAATCGTCGACCAACCATGACCAGCCATCATTATCGTAGAGCACTCAATTGATTACATTTATATGTGTGCGTTGTATTGACCTGCTCCCTTATTAATAAGTGATTAAAGATTTTGTTTAAGTATAATTCTGACTTGTGTGATATGTTTGTCTCTCCTCATTTGATAGTAAAGAAATTAACCACCACAATATATTCAATTCCTGATGTGTTATTGTTACCCATCTACCAATTACTGCTTTTGAAAAGCTCCCTGGTCTTTGTAGTTGAATCTGTTCTTGAAATTCAATACTTGCCTGAGACCTTACAGATGTTAAATGTTTGTGGGACAGAGGAAGGGGTAGTCATTTAAAAGTCATGTCAACCCCTATTATTTCACACAGAGTCCATATAACTTACTATGTGATTTGTTAAGCAAACATTTTACTTCAGAACTAATTTAGGCTTCCCTAAACAAAGGGAGTGAACACTTATGCATCGACTATATTTTAGTTATAAATGTTTTATTAAGTTGTAAAAATGTGTAGAATTTTCTTTTCACTTTGACATTATGGAGTATTTTGTGTCGAATTAATGGCAAAAAATTACAATTACATCTATTTCAATCCCACATGGTAACACGACAAAATGTGAGAAAAAGTTCAAGGGGTAGTAAACTTTCTATAGGCACTGTGGTTTTCATACTCTCGTAATCAGAACATACAATATCATTCATTTACTAACCTGAAAATGAGTGGTCAATTCCCCTTCAAAAAGTAAAAAATAGTTGATCCAATTAACCGTAATAAGTAGGCCTAATGAATTAGCACAGCAAGGAGGCTCTGTGGGTGGATTCGGACATGTAATACCATCTTTGACCAGAAGATGGTAATATCACCCTTACAAATCGAGGAAGCATTTCCTATACAGTACAGTAGTTCCACAAAGTCACTACAAGGGTAATATGAATCAGGGTGTTGCTGACGACTGAAAATAATTTATGCAATTTATGTGACTCATCCAGCTATGAGTCACTAATATCCTACTTAGTGATAGAACACTGCTACCTGTGATGTGCACCAGTTAACACCAAGAAAAAAGAACAGCTCAACAAACCTGCGAAACTGATTCGTTTTTCTATTTCTGAAATACCATTGAAATATGAGTCCCTCTCTGACTCATAGGCTTGTATACAAAGCCTGCAGTGTAGTGTTTATTATGCAATTGATACAGTTGAGTCTAACAAAAGCCATTGGAGCGATGCCAAGCCTGACACAGTGTTCCAGCATTTCTTGGAAACCCATTGGCTGACTTTTGTAATTTCTTCCAGGAAAATGAATATGCATGCCTCCAGCCAGAAAACAGCAGAGAAAACAGGGAGTGGGGAAGGAAGAGGGTGAGAGAGAGGAAGGTAAGATGCAGGAGTGAAAGAGAGAGACAGTACAGTCCATTCATTCCAGTCTCAATCTCCCAGTGTTCGTCAATATGAGGAGCAGTCTGTGTGGGCTCAGGCAGAGTGTAGCTGTGACAGCTCTGACATCACCACTCCTTCAAATACCCTGAGATGAGATGGGGCCCAACAAACTGCCAGCAGAGACAAGCCTATAGGATGACTCTCACCTCACCCCATCATACAGAGTCCACCAGGAAGCTCACAGGCTCTGCCCGTCTGCCAGATAGATGTGTACAAGTTTTCTTCCACGGAACAGATATGCAACGATGAATACTTCATGACCACTAAAAGCCTGTTTTCTTCTTTCAATATAATGTAACTGACATCTACGAGGTCCTTTGAGGTGGATGAAAAGAAGAATGGTTGATGAGGGAATAAATCACTTTTTTTGCATAGGTAATGAATGAGTCCAAGGTTTATGTTTGGAAAACAGTTTTAGTGCATTTGCATCTCAAAGAAGAAAATATTCTGTAAAACTTGAAATGTAAATTCATGGAAGCACAAATATTTGACCTTACTTCCAGGAGGGCAGACCTTTTTTGTTCTACACACCACTATAAGATATATATAACCTCTGTTTACAGGAGATTCTGACTTGCCTGTTCTGCCATCTGAATAAATTAATTGAAATGAATAAACCAACATTGGAAGAGGGTCCATGGTGTAATAACAACCAACAGTCCTCAAATGGCCCAACTATGGTATGCCATTGTCCTCACTAAACCCTGTTCCCCCCCCCCCCCCTAAAAAAAACTATTGTCTAATTCAATAACACAACATTACAAGGGTCAACAACAAAGACAAGGTTGTCACAATTGGATGATGAATAGTTGGACTCTAGCCTGATCCCACAAGCTTGCATGAGGGTCGTTCCACCTCAAAAAGCCCAAGAAAGAGGATTTCAACACCCACCATCTCAGATTGTTCTGAAATCGTTTCTATTGTTAGAAACAGATCATGTTGCAGCATTACTGCAACATTATTTTGTTGAAAACAACTTAATCTCTAAAAGATTTACCTAATTAATTGCACCCAAATTTTCCAATTTCATTTATAGGATTCATATATTATTTATTAAATATAGTACCTAACATCTGATTCTAACAATGAGTTAGATTTGAGTAATTAAAGAAATGGTCAAAAACCACCCACGGACCCCCCACATCCCACGATCCCCACATCCCAGGATCCACCCACGATCCCACGGCCCCCCACATCCCACGGACCCCCCACATCCCAGGATCCCCCCACATCCCAGGATCACCCCACATCCCACGGACCCCCACATCCCACGGACCCCCCACATCCCACGGACCCCCACATACCACGATCCCCCCACATCCCACAATCCCCACATCCCAGGATCCCACCACATCCCACGGACACCCACATCCCAGGATCCCCCCACATCCCAAGATCACCCCACATCCCACGGACCCCCACATCCCACGGACCCCCCACATCCCACGGACCCCCACATACCACGATCCCCCCACATCCCACAATCCCCACATCCCAGGATCCCACCACATCCCACGGACACCCACATCCCAGGATCCCCCCACATCCCACGGACCCCCACATCCCACAGACCCCCCACATCCCACGCCAACAATGAATACAAATATTTACATTTCTAAGATTTTACTGAGTTAAAGTTAACCTGAGTTAAAAGTAGGGGCATGGATCAGAAAACCAGTCAGTATCTGGTGTGCTCACCATTTACCTCACACAGGCCAACATCTCTCCTTCGCATAGAGTTGATCAGGCTGTTGATTGTGGCCTGTGGAATGTTGTCCCACTCCTCTTCAATGGTTGTGCGAAGTTGCTGAATATTGTCGGGAACTGGAACAAGCTTTCGTACTCATCAATCGTGAGCATTCCAAACATGCTCAATGGGTGACATGTCTGGTAAGTATGCAGGCCATGGAAGACATAAGGTGATGGCGGGGATGAATGGCACGACAATGGGCCTCAGGATCCTGTCACGGTATCTCTGTGCCTTCAAATTGCCATTGATAAAATGCAATTGTGATCGTTGTCCGTAGCTTATGCCTGCCCATACCGTAACGCCACCGCCGCTATAGGGCCCTCTGTTCACAATGTTGACATCAGCAAACCGCTCACCCACACGACACCATACAGGTTGTCTGCTGTTGTGAGGACGGTTGAATGTACTGCCAAATACTCTAAAATTACGTTGGGGGCGGCTTATGGTAGAGATATAAACATTAAATTCTCTAGCAACATCTCTGGTGGACAATCCTGCAACCAGCATGCCAATTGCATACTCCCTCAAAACTTGAGACATCTGTGGCATTGTGTTGTGAGACAAAACTGCACAATTTAGAGTGGCATTTTATTGTCCCCAGCACAAGGTGCACCTGTGTAATGATCATGCTGTTTAATCAGCTTCTTGATATGCCACACCTGTCAGGTGAATGGATTATCTTGGCAAAGGAGAAATGCTCACTAACAGGGATGTAACCAAATTTGTGCACAACATTTGAGAGAAATAAGCTTTTTGTACGTATGGACATTTCTGGGATCTTTTATTTCAGCTCATGAAACCAACACTGTAGATGTTGCCTTTATATTTTTGTTCAGTGTAGTATGTTCAGAGAAAGTTGTCATTGAAGTTGTTGGGTTTATGTCCCATCCAATATCCTGATATTACCTGGTTCTGACCACTAGATGGTGGGGAAAACAGGGAGACACAAATTTACTGAGAGTACATTACATAGGATGAAGAAACAAAACTCTCAGCCACAGCTCCATACTACTTGTCAACCATAGAGAACTGACACTATATACTCGTCAAAAAGGTTTGGTCCAAATTGGCTGTTAGGTACTATAATAATTGACTATATGAATCCTATATATTAAAATTGCCAATTTGGGTGCAATCAATCAGCTTAATTCCTCAGAGATCAAATTATATTTTATCAAAATAATGCTTACGGAATGCTTATCTTATCTGCTTCTTACTATAGAAATGATTTCAGAACAGATCTGAGACGGTGGGTGTCATGGCTTGCTGAAATGACATGGAACGACCCATGACTGGATCGTTACAGCAGTGAATCAGTCGGGTGTACACCAGGCTAGTTACACTCCACCAGCTGTGAATCTTTTCTCTGTGGTGATTCAACACCAGTATGCATTATTGTACACTTCCACAATAAATCCTTTATCAATTGTCAAAGTAGCAGCATGGAGCAATAGAAAAACCCCAGAGTTTCTCAATCCAGGAAAAGAATGATAGCAAGTGAGGCCCAGCTCAACCTATTGTCCCCATGTCACAATAACATAGCCTATATCTGATGACAGTAGATGACAGTTCCCATCACTGACCAATCAGAATGTGTTATTAGCCTTAGCGGCTAGCTCTGGCATGGGGTTTGTTCAGAGGATCAGGGGCTGAAGTAACTTTGGGTTAAGCTCATACAGCCAACTGTTCAAAGCCTTTTTTCACTGTTCTTCCTCTGTACTGCCATTACTCTATTTATGGAGTTAGTGGAAAGACTGTACGTGCAGTACTTTTACTTGAGAAAGCCTTTGGATCTTTTTCTGGAACACCAATAGACATTACATAAACCTCAACATCACAAACACATTAGTCCAACAAGGAGTTTCCATCACTGAAGCTGTGAATACCCAGTTTAGTTTTCAGGGGGAAAGATATGTTTGACATGCAGATACTTGTATTGGCTGCATATCTCTCTAGATATACAGACCAAAGCATGCACACAGCTGACATGCTGTAGTTTCAGCGTGAAAGTCACTGTTTTCCATTACAGCTACAACATGGATGTGAACTGAAGTCAATACTGGTACACGTTGATGAATCTCGAAAGGGTTTGTCTGAAAACGTAGGCTAAAGTGAAGCCCTATAAAAAAAATGATGGAGCAAAGTTTCAGATGAGTTTCCTTGTCTATGTTTTTTAATTTACATTTTTGTAATTAATAATTGCGATGTATTTTCACTCTACCTTATCTAAATGCATATTACATGCTTTTATATCTCTCTCTTTTCTTCATTACATTAGCTCGATAATCTGCCCAGCAACAGAGTAAGGAACAGGAAACTACATGCAGTCTATTGAATAGGCTGTAACAAAGTGCTTCTCTACATACCTCTATTAGTGCTCTCTGGGATTTGTACATTCCTTCTAACTTTAACTCCCCCCCCCCCCCCCTTTCCTCCTAAGTATGTCCTAAAAGCTATTTGTACTCAGAGGTTCTGCAAATGGGGGACATGTGCTGTTTAGGACATGACAAACTGAGGAGAATAGGACCATGTGAGTCTAATGGGTTCACTCCCAGTCATGCAACTAACCAATAATCACAAATCAGTCAATTCTGCTAACTAACTCTGAAAATGAATTGGTGTAATTACAGTGATAGAAAGACCCCTGTCTATCTGAACATGTGCCTGGCAGTGTTGATCCAAACATGTTACATCAGAGGGTGTTATGAAGTGTACTTAGTTGTCTCTGGCAACTGAATAAGTGAGTATGATGGAGGAAGTCCTCTCTGATAACAACCGTAACCTAGTTCCTTTATTTGAGTGGATTCACTCAAACACTACAGAACTAATGTGGATAGTACAACATGTTTCAACTTCAAATTAATGAGAGGGAGGCGGCTATCTGAGGATGATGCAACAACTATTTCAAACCTAGACCAACTGATATTGATTGACAGGTCATTTAACGGTTTCGCAATACACAGAGTTACACTGAGCCAGGCTGTGAGGATATGGTCATGTTAGCAGTGGGGAAAAAAAGGGAGTTTTGTTTTAGCTTTGGTAGTGTGGTGGAATCAGTATTGGAACTGGTCATTAGCTCAGCAATGTTGGTGGAAGAGCAGAGGTGACACAAGTAGAGGAACATTCCAAAATGTCTCGAGCATGGCATACTGAAAGAGTCTGGAGCTGTGAAAGTATAAATAGAGTAATGACAGGGTGGCTCTTGCATGCACACTTGGAAAATAATCTGTTTGACATGGCTCAGGGCCTTGCGGTGTGTTAGGCCTACATGTGTCATGTCTAAGTGTTGTCAACTACAGGAGGGATTAGCAAACCAAAAAAGTATGTCTATCAGCCTCACACCAAAACATCTGTGGCCATATTTGTCTCAACATTTATACTGCAAATGCATTTTTTGTCTTCTTTAGACACATATCACTGTATCTGACATAAAAAATCTGTAAAACCATACGTATGCTGAACAATCCCAAGCCTTTCCTCTCTGCAGCCAGCAGTGAAATTAGTGTTCAGGACACTGTGCCACTGGTATGCTGGCAGGCACAAGGTGGAAACTAGGCCATCTATATCTGTCCTTGAGGCTGATTATGAATGTATTATGTAAGTGCACAGCATGGGTTACATAACCCTAGTCATGCACTCATTCTACCCCCACCCCTCTGTGCTGTAGTTTGTTCAACAACACCAACCCAGCAGTAATAATAATACAACTCAGACCCCCCTCCCACACACAACTCCCTCCGTCACAAGCTCTGAGGATTTATATCTTATTTCATGACAACTTAACAATGCGTTTGACTTCATGACAGATGTCATAGTAGAGTAGTTGCACAACAAATATAAATACATTCAGTTCCTTGTCAATTTGTATTTCAATAGAGTGGAAGAAGGCAATAACATATTCTATTGCCTAATAGGCTATATTCCATATGCTTTTATGCTCTTTGAAACTAATACAAGTGTTTATCAGAGTCTATGTTCAAAGAAAAAAGGACTACTTTCAATGAGCACTGCCTCTTACAATTGCACACTAGACAGCTGTCACATCCGCTCTGCAGCTAGCCAGGATTGTAGGTCAAAGTGTGCCCATTGAACAACACATGGATTGGTGACACATTGAGTCACATAATGGCATTAGGTGACAAGGTCATTACCTCCCAGTTACAGGAAATAATGCAGATTGCGCTCCTTCCTGGAGCTGACCTGGCACTGAGCTAGAGAACTGCTTACGGAGCTCAACCTAAAATAAGAACTACCAGACATGGCGTTCATACTCTGTCTGCATCTGCATCATTAACAATTGTGCTTTTCAACATATTGTGAAGAAAATAACTTTAGGCTGAAAGTATTTTTCTGGTTTATTGGTCTGATCTGGATGTGAAAACATGATTTTCCATTTGTTACCCGCCCATTTTATGATTATTTCATCACATCCCCTCCTCTCTGCAACCAGCAGTGGTTGCTGTGGCAACTGTGTGACGTATTTTAGAATCCAGGAATAGAAGCATGTGGAAGGAAGGGTTCTGAGGTCTTGTGTTCCTCGTCACAATGCTCTGTTTTTCTCATGTTTTTCTGATGTGTATATCAGAGGTTAATACTGAAACGCATACGGTTTTGCCTCAAAGCAAAATGTTAACACAGAGTAAGTTCTGTGTGTTCATTGAGTGTTCATTGTGAGTTAGTGCATGTGCTTTGGATTTAGTAGATGGAGAGTGATAGACATACAGTATAGAGTTAAAGGGGCAATCTGCAGTTCAAACTATAACAACACTGCTGCTGTTCTGGTAAACAGCTGAGGGAGGGGGATGGAGAAATTTAACTCACTCTCAAATTCATAGACAAAGCTATGGATGCAAGGACTGACCATCCATGATATCAAAATTATAGTTTTAACCATGTTTTGAGGATATACAGTGTTAGTTTACAATTGCATTGTTTACAAACAATGGAGTAAAATAAGCTTGTAATTTGGGTTCTAATGAGGTATGGCAGTTAAAATATGCTCATAAGGCATTTATAAGATTCAACAGGTTTATATAATTAATTTGTCAAAAAATGTATGTAGCAATTGCATATTGCCCCTTTAAAACTTCTCTAGGGTATGTGGGACGCTAGGTCGTCAACAGCCAGTGAAACTGCAGGGCGCCAAATTCAAAACAACAGAAATCCCATAATTTAAATTCCTCAAACATACAAGTATTTTACACCATTTTAAAGATACACTTGTTGCAAATCCAGCCACCGTGTCCGATTTCAAAAAGGTTGTACGACGAAAGCACACCAAACGATTATGTTAGGTCAGAGCCAAGTCACAGAAAAAGACAGCCATTTTTCCAGCCAAAGAGAGGAGTAACAAAAAGCAGAAATAGAGATAAAATTAATCACTGACCTTTGATGATCTTCATCAGATGACACTCATAGGACTTCATGTTACACAATACATGTATGTTTTGTTCGGTAAAGTTCATATTTATATCCAAAAATCTGAGTTTAGTCGGGACGCTACTGTCTCACTTGGCCAAAAGCCAGAGAAAATGCAGAGCGCCAAATTCAAATAAATTACTATAAAAATCAAACTTTCATTAAATCACACATGAAAGATACCAAATTAAAGGTACACTGGTTGTGAATCCAGCCAACATGTCAGAATTCAAATAGGCTTTTCGGTGAAAGCAAATGATGCTATTATCTGAGGATAGCACCATAGTAAACAAAGAGAGAGAAGCATATTTCAACCCTGCAGGCGTGACACAAAACGCAGAAATAAAAATATAATTCATGCCTTACCTTTGATGAGCTTCTGTTGTTGGCACTCCAATATGTCCCATAAACATCACAAATAGTCATTTTGTTCGAATAATTCCGTCAATAGATATCCAAAATGTCCATTTATTTGGCGCGTATGATCCAGAAGAACACAGGTTCCAACTTGTGAAACGTGACTACAAAATATCTCAAAGGTTACCTGTAAACTTTGCAAAACATTTCAAACTACTTTTGTAATACAACTTTAGGTATTTTTTTACGTAAATAATCGATAAAATTGAAGACGGGATGATCTGTGTTCAATACAGGATTAAAACAAACTGTAGCTAGCATTCTGGACACTTCGAGTGACTCTTGTTCAAGATGGCCGTACTTCTTCATTACACAAAGGAATAACCTCAACCAATTTCTAAAGACTGTTGACATCCAGTGGAAGCGGCAGGAACTGCAAGAAGGTCCCTTAGAAATCTGGATTCCCAATGAAAATCCATTGAAAAGAGAGTGACCTCAAAAAAAAAAATCTGAATGGTTTGTCCTCTGGGTTTCGCCTGCTAAATAAGTTATGTTATACTCACAGACATGATTCAAACAGTTTTAGAAACTTCAGAGTGTTTTCTATCCAAATCGACTAATAATATGCATATCTTATCTTCTGGGGGTGAGTAGCTGGCAGTTTAATTTGGACATGCTTTTCATCCAAAATTCCGAATCCCCTAGAGAAGTTTTAAGGAGGAGGGGGGGGCTAAGTCCCCCTGTTATGAAACAGACCCCCAAGTTACACAAAATGAGTCGTGTTCTATTTTTAGGAGCCGCAATACATCTCATATTCTTATGATTATGAAGCAGTGGATGTGACTGTGTGTATAGATGATTCAATGGGAGTTACATGAATGTGTTTCTGTGTGGAACGCTCAGAGGAGCATTTAAAAAATAAAATATTTAACCTTTATTTAACCAGGTAGGCCAGTTGAGAACAAGTTCTCATTTGCAACTGCGACCTGGCCAAGATAAAGCAAAGCAGTGCGACACAAACAACAACACAGTTACACATGGAATAAACAAGCGTACAGTCAATAACACAATAGAAAAGTCTATATATAGTGTGTACAAATGGAGTGAGGAGGTAAGGCAATAAATAGGCCATAGTAGCGAAGTAATTACAATTTAGCAAATTAAACACTGGAGTGATAGGTGTGAAGGTTGATGTGCAAGTAGAAATACTGGTGTGCAAAAGAGCAAAAAAGTCAATAAAAACAATATGGGGATGAGGTAGGTAGATTGGATGGGCTATTTACAGATGGGCTGTGTACAGCTGCAGCGATCGGTAAGCTGCTTAGATAGCTGATGCTTAAAGTTAGTGAGGGAGATATATGTCTCCAACTTCAGGGATTTTTGCAATTCGTTCCAGACATTGATTCAGAGCTTGACGTTAATTTTTAATTCAGGAAAATTAAATGTTGCAAGATTGTGGAATAATTCTATATAGAATTAAAATAGCATTTTACAGCACAGTACACATGTGACTCTGTATGGAGGGGATAGTGGAGGGATAGATGGTGCTGAGCCTATAAAGGAGGGTCAAATGGGGACATGACAGTTTTATTTCAGGTTGGTGTGTCTTCAATGGCAATAACTGATATGTTGTAGTTTTACTAGAAACTACAGCATGGTGTTGAGCATTCCTAACTGTAGAGTGCAGGGCAGATAAGTGGTGCAACGTGTCAATGTGTTACAGCCCATTATCTAAACTGAGACACAATAACCTCAGCTTCTGGAATGAGGCTGTGATATGATCTGAGACAGGCCAACAGGGTTGAAGGAGTTTGACGAGAGATAGAGAGTGCGAGGGGGGAGAAAGGCACAACAAAATAGAGACCCAAAGAAAGAAAGAAAGAAAGAAAGAAAGAAAGAGAGAGAAACTTTGACAAGGTGTGGTCCAGGTGTGCAGGAAGTGTTGTGAAATCTTTTCCTGCAGTAATCCAGCCTGGTCTCATAGACTAGACGTAGCATAGTAAACGTAAATCTGGTATTAGTATGACATGTTACATTTGATATGGTTACATAAGACAGATGGTTACTTAAGGCTAAGGTGGTTGGTTGTAGTGAGTAGGCGTACAACACGAACATCTAGGTTCAAATCGAGTTCAAATCTCATTACGGACAACTATAGCATTTTAGCTAATTAGCAACTTTCAACTACTTACTACTTTTAGCTACTTTGCAACTACTTAACATGTTAACTAACCCTTCCCCTTAACCCTTTTAGCTAACCCTTCACCTAACCCTAACCTTAACCCTTTTAGCTAATCCTTCCCCTTCCCCTAACCCTAACCTTAACCCTTTAACCTAACTCCTAAAATGAACCCTAACCCCTAACCTAGGTAATATTAGCCAGCTAGCTAACGTTAGCCACCTAACTAGAATTCCTAACATATTGTAAGTTTTGCAAATTCGTAACATATTGTTCGATTTTCTAATTCATAACATATCATACGAAATGTAATTCGTAACATATCATACAAAATGGGTGGTGGACATCGACAAATTAATACATACCATACGAAACGTAGAATATCATACCAAATGGAGTCTCTCGAATTTACATACAGATTAATATGAAATGCTCTGAGACCAGGTTGCAGCAATCATTCATGTGTGTCAATAGAACAGAATGTACAGTACAGTATAGTATAGAGATCATGGCCTTTGTTTTCCTCAGTGGACTCCTCATGTTGGTATTTTAGGCATGATCCCAGTGTGTCCCAGAGGACGTTACACAATATCCCTGTACCACCATCTTTCACTAAACCTCCCTGTCCTCTCCCAGTGGTCAATTCTGTCATTCAGTCTTGCTGGGATAAAAGCAGCCTAACTGTGAGTCCCTTTGTGCCACTGTGTACCACCCACTTGGCAGGCAGGACAGAGATATTTATATGTTTAGAGATCACTGTATGATGTGAGTGTGTAATGCCTCAAGTGAATGTGTATTTCAGGCAAATAAGGCAAAAAAAGAAGGCTGTGTTACAGTGTAGTTACAGTTACATCAAAGTGTTCCTTTAACTCAATTGAAGACACTGATATTGAGTACCATTATATGAATTGGAGTATGACCTGTTCAATTATGTCTGTGAATATATGCATGCATCCCAGCTATCTCCCACCTACCCCACCCCAGCGTGCAGTAAGATAGATAGATATACTAGCCCCTGGCCCCATGAGGTTTGATCTCCTTTGGCCTGTGATAGCCATGGCAAACACAGTGAGGAGGACAGTGACCTCACCATGTACATTGAGTTTTGTACAGAAGAACACCGGAGAAAATGGGTTATCCAACTAATCCCTGACCCGATACAGGGTTGGGTATGTTACTTTCTAAATGTAATCCGTTACAGTTACTAGTTACCTGTCCAAAGTAACATAACTTTTAGAATACCCAAACTCAGTAACGTAATCTGATTACATTCAGTTACTTTTAGTTTACTTTCCCCTTAAGAGGCATTAGAAGAAGACAAAAATGTTTGTTACCAATTGAACAACTTCTATTGCAGGATAAATCAATGTTAAAGTTTACATAGCTGGCCATACATGGATGTTACATTTTTCTAACCCATTTCTTTCTACTACATATAATAATACGATTAAATTAAATCTTTATATTACTATTACTATTATATTACTACTATTATAATTACTATATAATTTATACGTCCAAAATGGATGTAACAACTACAGATTGCCCCTTTAAGTCTATCAAAAGTGTGCTAGTTTGAGTATGGGTCCATTAGGCCTATGGATTTTTTTTTATCTGCATGAATTAGATTGCGCAATAAATGCCCCACTTTTTTTCCATAGGCTGTTGCAGGAGTGCATTTTTAATTGACTGTCCACTGTTTTCAAAAACAATGATTGATTTGCAACTTAAACTTCTTGAAGAGGGCCTCAGACTACCGCCACTAAAGAGGGATTCACGTGATCTTGTGTTTGTTTATATCTTTGCTTTGCATCCAACACAAATGATAAATTCTGCAACCAAGACCCACGCAAACAGCAAGCACTCATGCAGGCTTTGTTGAAGGGATTGTTGAAGGGGAGAGGACCAAGGCAGGCACTGTGCCAGTTGTGGTGGGTGCGTAGTGGTTGCATAGTTAGTGGAGAGGGCTGGAGGAATGCCTGTGGTCATTCCAAGTGGACAGCGTGGGTGATAATTGGGAAATGACATCACTAGTGCCTTGCAGCGCCTGGCTATTGTAGGCCGAGAGGTCAATGGACAACACGCTACATAAACAGATGAACATCAAAAGTACATGATGAGTCACTATCCATTTAATCATTGTAATTAATTTCATCTTGTTTTGCCAAAGAACAGATATGACATATTATGAAGTCAGCAACCAGTTCATTGAGTATTATACACAGAGCATACAAAACATTAACGACACCTGCTCTTTCCATGATATAGACTGACCAGGTGAATTAAGGTGAAAGCTATGATCCCTTATTGATGTCACTTGTTAAATCCACTTCAAATTGGTGTAGATGAAGGGGAAGAGACAGGTTAAAGAACGATTTTTACACCTTGAGACAATTGAGACATGGTTTGTGTATTTGTGCCATTCGGGGGGTGAATGAACAAGACTAAATATTGAAGTGCCTTTGAACAGGGTATGGTACTGGGTGCCAGGCGCACCGGTTTGTCAAGAACTGCAATGCTGCTGGATTTTTCATGCTCAACAGTTTTCTGTGTGTTTCAAGAATGTTCCACCACCCAAAGGACGTCAGGACTATTTGACACAACTATGGGAAGCATTTGAGTCAACATGGGCCAGCATCCCTGTGGAACACTTTCCACACCTTGTATACTACTTGCCCGATGAATTGAGGTTGTTCTGAGGGCAAAAGGGAGGGGTGTAACTTAATACTAAGAAGATTTTCATGTTTGGTATACTCTGTGTATGTGTGTAGTTTAACCAATTTAGATTTGAAAACTTTGTCTTTATCTATTTCCAGATAAAAATAATATGGTTTAAAAATGTATTAATCCTATAGGAACAAGACTGACATGGGGGAAAGAATTTCATGAAGTCTCAAGCTGTTGCCTATAGTCTGGATTTGAAACTAATTCAAGAGAGACTTTTTTAAACCCAGGATATATTTTCATAAGATGCTTGGTGGTCATTCGACTGATGCATACAGTATGTTCCACTCTAAAAGCTCGTGTTGTATTATTCTGTAAGTAAATCTGAAACACTTCTTTAATATGTTCCATTATGTTACGTAATAGGCCTCCACTGTGTTTTTCTGAGATTCTGAGAACATTTCACAAGGCTGGGTCAATCTCTTGGTTTATGTTAAGGAGTTCATTGACACTGTGACAGACAGATCATTGCATAAGAAGCAATATGGAAAACAGAGAGTATTTCCCTCCGGACATCTACAGTTTTTTGGGGGGGGGGGGAATGTCTCCTTTATAATGAGAATGGATTCAGTGGAGATCACCATATTCTTAAAAACTGTGAAGTGCTTGCATAATGACTGCTGGTATTTTCTTTCTCAATTCTATTCCAACGACTCTGATTGTCATTCACTTTAACGCGATACCGAGCATGCCGTCCATAAAGCTGATGTTTGGTTGAAGAGCATAGGTCTATTGGAAATCTGCAGGGGGAGTGAGAGGAAGCCAGAGCTGGCAATATTACTTAATTGTTACGAAAGGATGGGCTAGCGAGTTCAGTTGATGAGCAGGATAATGTTGTGAGCTTTCCCTTGCGGGGTGGGTCTTGGCATGGAGAGAGGCGGTCTCAGTGAGCGCACCACACATACGCGGCCCATTGGTTCAAGTGAGGATAGGAAACGTCCTCGACTGAACTTCACCGGGAAAGAAACAAATAGGAGCTGCAGCAATCCAAGTGGAGCAGAAACGAGAGACACAAGGTGTCAGAGAGACTAGTAGCCTAATATTGAGTAGGCTAACTGTAGCCTACACCGTGCAGGAAACAAAGTATCCTGTGTATTCGATGACCCAGTGCTGAATCGAAGCTGCTGAATTATTACGATCGCTCTGTTACATTCTGACACGTTTCTTTAACTGAAAGATCGGTGCTTTTCTGAGACAACGAGAATCCAACTCAAGGTAATTTCACAATTTTCACGCATGCGGTGTATTTCAACAGTGCCTTCATTATACTACAGAGAATAGGCAATCGCATAAGGAGCAGAAATGTGACAATGTTGCCTACAACAGAAGCCTATCAATTATGAAGGCTATGATGATTTGAGGTTAAATAATATAGAATATACCAAGTAAAGGAAACTATAGACAACTTTTGAATCAGCTTTAGATGTAAAATACATTTAAAGATATATATATCTTGTGGAGTAGTTGTGTGTGTGTGTGTGTGTATATATATACATATATATATATATATATATATATATTTATTTACATATATATATACACACAAACAACTACTCTACAAATGTCATTATTAGGCTTCGCCAGTGATCTATTCAGTAGATCACTTTACAGTCACAAAATGATGATGAATTGAGATGATCTGAATAGATTTAGTGGAACAGGTATGCAAATGTGCATAACAGGACCTTCGTTGCAATAGTTTGTTGAAACTTTCATTGCTGTTTAAATACGTTATTTCGTTCCCTTTGTATATCTGACTGAAATGTAGAATGACATCCACTAAACGGTTTAGAGAAGAACCAGTTCAGTCTTCGTTTAGGGATGTACTGCAGATAGGTTAATTAACAGTTCGATCTATACAGCGAACCAATTGTAAATGAACGGTGGGAATAGCAGTAGGGCGCGGAGTATTATCAACTTGCAAACTAGGCTAGTGCTCTTATAAATGTCCTTGAGGCAATTCGATTCCTGAAAGATATAACGTCTGGTCGTTAACTCAAACTGTTAAGCCATTTTGTTTTAGTGAAATAAAAAATAGACAAAGCAGTCATTGTGCGAATTTTTCTATATATTGATACGATGTGTTATATAACACTATGTTAACCTACATGTACGCTAACACTGATTTAGTCTGATGAAGCGACTTCAGTTCCAGTCATTGGGTCAGGACAGGGATAATAATATATATAATATAAGGCTAAAATATTATTGTTTTTTCCTCCCAATTCTAAAGAAATCTTTTATTTAAGAAATACGAATATAGAATATGTATATATATATATATATGTATATATATATATATATATATATATATATATATATATATAATCTTATAATTAACCGTTTAACCTTTAGACTGACAGGAGCCCACTTTGATTATTATATTGTAAACATTTTCAAAAGAGATCGAAATGTCTGTCTAGCACTTAGTACATCATGGTTCTTATTCAAGAGTCATGTGGGGTTGTTGTGCAAGTAGCTCCAGTTTAACTGGAAAGATGTAATGGGGTTACATAACATTATGTTGTAACTGGTCTTGCATAACAATTAAATCCTCCTCTCCATTTCTTCTTCCTCTTTTGAACGCTAGGTGGGGCTATTGCAACAATTTCCCGCCATACCATTCCACGACACTGGATTTTGAGACACTATCTGAAGAACAGAAAATCTCAACACAGCAAACCATGAGTGTGACCAGTGAGATGTTTGAAGAAGATTCTCAAGACATGAGGGAGCAGAGTGGTGGGGAATCCAGTGCTGCACCTGGTGGGACCCTGTCCTTCACAGACGAGGCTGTGTCCATCCTGACCTCCAGCAGCCTGCTGGCCCGCTCTCTGCTAGGACGCACCTCTGCTCTGAAGCACACCAATGACCCGCCCGCCTCTGGGAACCCCCTCAGACGGAAGCGTGAGTTCATCCCCAGCGAGAAGAAGGATGACGGCTATTGGGACAAGCGCAAGAAGAACAACGAGGCGGCCAAGCGCTCCAGGGAGAAGCGCCGTGTCAACGACATGGTGGTGGAGAATCGCGTGCTGGCGCTGCTGGAGGAGAACGCACGTCTCAGGGCCGAGCTGCTGGCTCTCAAGTTCCGCTTCGGCCTGGTCAAAGATCCCTCCAACACACCCATCCTGCCCCTCCCCGCAGCCCCCTGTGCTCCACAGACCTTGGCTCCACACTACTATCTGAACAGTGGACCAGGGAGCCACCCTGCTGCCCCCGGGGGCCAGTTCAGCATGCAAGGCTCCAGGGACGCTGCCAGCATGTCAGAGGACTCTGGGTTCTCCACCCCTGGCAGCTCCAGTTTAGGGAGCCCCCTCTCCTTTGAGGACCGACTGAGTGATCATGGCAAACTGTCCCCACACAGAGCAGAGGAGCTGGGCTACGAGCTCCACCACTCCCCTGCAGAGGCCCAGGTGCACCACAGTGGACACTTCCCTGGGGAGCTCTCCAGAGTGATGATGGGGAAAGTGGAGTCTGGGGAGGGCATAAAGAACTTTCCTCACAAAATGCGCTTCAAGATCCTCAGCAGTGGAGAGGACAACAGGCACAGCCCCATACAGTCAATGGGAGCAAGAGACGGTCCCCGGGAGGCAGCCAGCGGACACATCATGTTGGGTGGAGCTGAGGGGGCAGGAGTCTGGCCACATAAGCAGGAGGGAGAGGAGACCCGGAGGGGGCGACAACAGCAAGAGTCCACTCAGTATGGCCAACCTACACCCCCACAGAGCCAGACAGAGTCTCATTATCATACAGAGAACAATGTCCTCAAGTCCCACCTCAGCTCACTCAGTGAAGAGGTGGCCCAGCTCAAGAAGCTGTTCTCAGAGCAGCTGCTGGCTAAAGTGAACTGAGCCCAGGACTGGGTTAGTGGATGCTCGGTGAACTGTCCCATCCCAGAAGAGGAAGCTCAATCTGAGCTAGCATACTAACATAAGCACATACACATGGTGAAAATGAGATAGAGGGAAACAGAGACTCTAAACACAACAGTACCTTGGCACACTGAGCTGCTAGGGTGACAAACCAATGGCCTGGGCAAACTGGACTATGAGCCACCCCAACTCCTCAATTCCAACTTTACCTTTGTATTTTTACCCTCTACTTTTGAGTTGTCCTGATTTTCTACTCCTAAATCCTAAACTCCAAGACTCCTTATCTCCGCCTCAATTGAGAACAGTTTCTGTAACAAGTCCCATCATCACCTTATGAAAGCACAAAGCTATATGTGTTGGTTAACTTGTGGCCCTCTGCCTCATACACTGTGAGACCCTCAAAAACACTCTGACACAAGAGGACACTGCCTCACCTCTCCAGAGGATACTGTATTATTGACTGTAATCTCCACTCTGCATGTACAACAATGCTGCTTCTCAAGGTCTCACAACCACAGACAAAGCAATGTCAGTGATTGAGACATTGAGGTGAACTGGTGCTGAACTAATGTACACTGTAATTCAACTGGAGCTTCAACAAACTCATTATTAGTGCTGTGGTATTGGCACTAATTGGTTTTGAATATGCATGAGGAAAGAACACCACATTCTTTTAAACTGTAAACACAACCATAGAAAGGACACTGAGGACAGATAACCTGAAAGGTGATGGTCTCCAGTCCCTGAATGGGAACTTTGAACTATTGTCATCTCTTTAAAGTATTGCAACACAATGGATTTTGGATAATGACAATTGGAAATCAACTAATACTCTATCATTCCATTGCACAGTCAACAGCATAGCTGTGAGGACAGACACACACCATGTCAATCATTGAAATGTGATATGCTTCATGTAGGACAACACACTGTGTCTGGCAACTAGTGAAAGTGTTTTCATGTCTCAGTTGAATACTTTTCGTTAGCCTTGTCCAAAGAATACATGGCCTGTGTATTTACTAGACATGCACTGTAAACTGTATTTAGGTGATGAAAATATTTGTTGTTATGTGAATATCTGTATGAAAATACATTTTTGTACTTGTGAATAAATCTTTGAAATAAATATTTTTGTCTCGTTTTGATTATACAATTTATAATAATCTAAAAGTCAAGCAGCCACTCGATCAGGGATGGCAACATACAGTATCAGGGATGGCAACATACAGTATCAGGGATGGGCAACATACAGTATCAGGGATGGGCAACATACAGTATCAGGGATGGGCAACATACAGTATCAGGGATGGGCAACATACAGTATCAGGGATGGCAACATACAGTATCAGGGATGGGCAACATACAGTATCAGGGATGGGCAACATACAGTATCAGGGATGGGCAACATACAGTATCAGGGATGGGCAACATACAGTATCAGGGATGGGCAACATACAGTATCAGGGATGGGCAACATACAGTATCAGGGATGGGCAACATACAGTATCAGGGATGGGTAACATACAGTATCAGGGATGGGCAACATACAGTATCAGGGATGGGCAACATACAGTATCAGGGATGGGCAACATAGAGTATCAGGGATGGCAACATACAGTATCAGGGATGGCAACATACAGTATCAGGGATGGGCAACATACAGTATCAGGGATGGCAACATACAGTATCAGGGATGGGCAACATACAGTATCAGGGATGGCAACATACAGTATCAGGGATGGCAACATACAGTATCAGGGATGGCAACATACAGTATCAGGGATGGGCAACATACAGTATCAGGGATGGCAACATACAGTATCAGGGATAGCAACATACAGTATCAGGGATGGCAACATACAGTATCAGGGATGGGCAACATACAGTATCAGGGATGGGCAACATACAGTATCAGGGATGGCAACATACAGTATCAGGGATGGGCAACATACAGTATCAGGGATGGGCAACATACAGTATCAGGGATGGGCAACATACAGTATCAGGGATGGCAACATACAGTATCAGGGATGGCAACATACAGTATCAGGGATGGCAACATACAGTATCAGGGATGGGCAACATACAGTATCAGGGATGGCAACGTACAGTATCAGGGATAGCAACATACAGTATCAGGGATGGCAACATACAGTATCAGGGATGGGCAACATACAGTATCAGGGATGGCAACATACAGTATCAGGGATAGGCAACATACAGTATCAGGGATGGGCAACATACAGTATCAGGGATGGGCAACATACAGTATCAGGGATGGGCAACATACAGTATCAGGGATGGGCAACATACAGTATCAGGGATGGCAACATACAGTATCAGTGATGGGCAACATACAGTATCAGGGATGGCAACATACAGTATCAGGGATAGCAACATACAGTATCAGGGATGGGCAACATACAGTATCAGGGATGGGCAACATACAGTATCAGGGATGGGCAACATACAGTATCAGGGATGGCAACATACAGTATCAGGGATGGGCAACATACAGTATCAGGGATGGCAACATACAGTATCAGGGATGGCAACATACAGTATCAGGGATGGGCAACATACAGTATCAGGGATGGCAACATACAGTATCAGGGATGGCAACATACAGTATCAGGGATGGGCAACATACAGTATCAGGGATGGGCAACATACAGTATCAGGGATGGGCAACATACAGTATCAGGGATGGCAACATACAGTATCAGGGATGGCAACATACAGTATCAGGGATAGGCAACATACAGTATCAGGGATGGGCAACATACAGTATCAGGGATGGGCAACATACAGTATCAGGGATGGGCAACATACAGTATCAGGGATGGGCAACATACAGTATCAGGGATGGCAACATACAGTATCAGTGATGGGCAACATACAGTATCAGGGATGGCAACATACAGTATCAGGGATAGCAACATACAGTATCAGGGATGGGCAACATACAGTATCAGGGATGGGCAACATACAGTATCAGGGATGGGCAACATACAGTATCAGGGATGGCAACATACAGTATCAGGGATGGCAACATACAGTATCAGGGATAGCAACATACAGTATCAGGGATGGGCAACATACAGTATCAGGGATGGGCAACATACAGTATCAGGGATGGGCAACATACAGTATCAGGGATGGCAACATACAGTATCAGGGATGGGCAACATACAGTATCAGGGATGGCAACATACAGTATCAGGGATGGCAACATACAGTATCAGGGATGGGCAACATACAGTATCAGGGATGGCAACATACAGTATCAGGGATGGCAACATACAGTATCAGGGATGGGCAACATACAGTATCAGGGATGGGCAACATACAGTATCAGGGATGGGCAACATACAGTATCAGGGATGGCAACATACAGTATCAGGGATGGCAACATACAGTATCAGGGATGGGCAACATACAGTATCAGGGATGGCAACATACAGTATCATCGATGGGCAACATACAGTATCAGGGATGGCAACATACAGTATCAGGGATGGCAACATACAGTATCAGGGATGGCAACATACAGTATCAGGGATGGGCAACATACAGTATCAGGGATGGGCAACATACAGTATCAGGGATGGGCAACATACAGTATCAGGGATGGGCAACATACAGTATCAGGGATGGGCAACATACAGTATCAGGAATGGCAACATACAGTATCATCGATGGGCAACATACAGTATCAGGGATGGCAACATACAGTATCAGGGATGGGCAACATACAGTATCAGGGATGGGCAACATACAGTATCAGGGATGGGCAACATACAGTATCAGGGATGGGCAACATACAGTATCAGGGATGGGCAACATACAGTATCAGGGATGGGCAACATACAGTATCAGGGATGGGCAACATACAGTATCAGGGATGGCAACATACAGTATCAGGGATGGGCAACATACAGTATCAGGGATGACAACATACAGTATCAGGGATGGGCAACATACAGTATCAGGGATGGGCAACATACAGTATCAGGGATGGGCAACATACAGTATCAGGGATGGGCAACATACAGTATCAGGGATGGGCAACATACAGTATCAGGGATGGGCAACATACAGTATCAGGGATGGCAACATACAGTATCAGGGATGGGCAACATACAGTATCAGGGATGGCAACATACAGTATCAGGGATGGGCAACATACAGTATCAGGGATGGCAACATACAGTATCAGGGATGGGCAACATACAGTATCAGGGATGGGCAACATACAGTATCAGGGATGGGCAACATACAGTATCAGGGATGGCAACATACAGTATCAGGGATGGGCAACATACAGTATCAGGGATGGGCAACATACAGTATCAGGGATGGGCAACATACAGTATCAGGGATGGGCAACATACAGTATCAGGGATGGGCATAGGCCCGCAGGAGGTTTGAGTAAAAAGAAAACGTGTGCGACCCTCTGCTGAATTTTGAAATCCCAATGTGACCCTCGAGCAAAAATGATTTCCCACCCCTGCACTTGATCCTCCCACTGTTAGAATACCATTATATCCACCAAAGCATGCATTATCATAGATTTCCTCCATGTATTAAGGCAATGAGAAAACAACATGTTGCAGTCTAAATGTCAACACTTACACTGTGGAAATATGTATCCTGTTTAAAAAAATAATGAATTTTGCTTTTTCTCACATTATCTAACAGATGGAGTAATTGTTCTACAATGACTCAAAGATTTCTTCAGGGATTAAGTAGCAGCCTTTGAGAACATATTTCATCAGTAAACACAAGGGAGTAGGGGTGTTAACCCCGGTGTCCTGGCTAAATTCCCAATCTGGCCCTCAAACCATCATGGCCACCTAATCATCCCCAGCTTACAATTGGCTCATTCATCCCCCTCCTCTCCCCTGTAACTATTCCCCAGGTCGTTGCTGTAAATGAGAACGTGTTCTCAGTCAACTTACCTGGTAAAATAACGGAAAAATAAAAATAAAAAATAAATAAAAAGTAAACTGTTTAGAATATTCAACCTAAATGAATATCCTCGGTTACATATTTCTCCTGTCTGAGACCTAACTTACACAGAGTTAAGTATGTAGGAAGAGCAGCAGTGCCAGACAGATTGGACAGGTGAGACTATAGAGCTTTGTCTATCCAGACAGGAGCAAACGAGTCCTGAAGGGTGGAGTCTGCATGCCAGTCATGAGCTAATGTGTATTAGAGGCCACAGCTACAGAGAAACTGCAATTGTAATCATTACAGGGGATTTCAGGGGATGTGGGTGGTATGAGCTAGACTGGGCCTGAAGACACATTCACATTAACAAAATAAGATTTCATCATAACAAAATGAATTACACTCCCTGCACGGCACCCATAGGTTCAGTCATCATGCAGATGCTTTACTAAGAGCTTTACCTACTTAGTCTCAGATGTGTCATAGGTTCTCTCATCATGCAGATGCTTTACTAAGAGCTTTACCTACTTAGTCTCAGATGTGTCATACCAATGACCTTTTAAACCTATAATTTGTCTGAACAGTATTAATTTCCCATATGAAATCCCTTGACAAACCAAAGCAGATCAGAGCACGGTCATAAATATAATAGCATAATAACTTTAGAAACCACTAAGTGGCAGCAAAGACTACCATTTGTTGAGTAGGCTAGCTGATGGTGCTATTGTTGTCATTCAGAGCACGCACTATAGATCGTGACATAGTAGCCTGTGTGTTTATTTCAGTGTCACAGATTTTATTTGGTGCAGGTGTAGTGGCAAAATTACACAAAGGTTTAATTTCTATGTCACTAAATAACACTCAACGAACTTACATATAGACGAAGAACGCACGGACAGGAACAGACTACCTAAAACGAACAAACAAACGAAACAGTCCCATGTGGATTACACAGACACAGGAACAATCACCCACAAACAAACAGTGAGAACAACCTACCTTAATATGACTCTCAATCAGAGGAAATGAAAACCACCTGCCTCTAATTGAGAGCCATACCAGGCAACCCATTAACCCAACATAGAAAACACATAACATAGACTACCCACCCAAACTCACGCCCTGACCAATTAAACACATACCAAACAACAGAAAACAGGTCAGGAACGTGACAAAGATAGGCCTATCTAAACCAGCACGTGTGTCAATGTGGACAAGTCAAATCAATCAAGATGAAGAGAAAACAAGCCGACAGTAGACCTCTGTAGAGGTCGTGAGCAGTGCAGAACATCTTCCATTCACTGAGCCCTGTGCTGTTCCAATCTCATTACAAAGGAGATGTTCTCCTCAACCTGCAGCTGGATTCACAGGTTCCTCAGTCAAATTGGGGATTCCTGTAGTGAGAGTGGGAGGAAGGGTGGGGGTGGAGGAGAGGTGTGAGGCTAGTTAATGAAGATACTACTGCATCAGCTCACTACTACACAGCCACCACCAATAACACACCACTTAAACCGCAACCCTCCTGCTACTCCCCTCTCCATTCTGTCCCCGCTAGTTTTCAGCGGGAGATAACGCCGGTTGCTAGGCAGGAAGTGCGACAGTTGCCATGGGAACCCATGCATACGTAGCTAGGAGGGGGAGTGGTTGGGTGGGGTACAGAGGGAGTGGGAGGGGGGGGGGGGCGTCAAGTTCACGGCCAATGCTTCAGCTCTGAACAAAGAGGAATGGGAGAGAGAGGGGTATAATGGAAGCATGGCGGTGCTTGGTTCATGTTTGGGGTTCTCTCCAGATGATGAGATGGACATAGAATAGGCAATGAGTGGCATCTTCAGGTAAACAGCAATTACTAGACATAGAAAAATGAGGACCAATCCTCTAAGCCTCTATATGACCCAAATTAATGAAACATCTATATGCATTTGCACTCAAGGTTGTTTCTTTCATTGACACATATGAGGAAGGTATTGCTGCATGCTCGCTACCTCCATTCATTATCCACAATACAAAGAAACACAAAGAAAACCTATCACGAATGGTGAGTCAGCCTGCTCCTTTGTGAAACAAATAAGGCATATGGAGGCGCACTTATGTCTGTGACTCTATGTTCAATAGCACAATGATACACAATAAAATGCATGGCATTGCAGGTAGATCCACAAAGTGCATTTGAAAGCTCAAGTGGGCCAGTTGAAAAAAGAGAGAAAGAGAGAGAGAGAGAAACAGAGACAGAGAGCATATGCTGAATAAAGACTAAGCCTGAAGTCAGACTTCAACCCTCCCTGCCCTGCTGCTCTCTCCGGCCACATGAGAAGGAACCAGGGCCTTGGAGATAATGAGAGAGATCAAATAAAAGCATCTGCAATTGGAAACAGCCCTCTAGGCATCCAGCCAGTCCTTTTGTTCCAATCAAAACTGCCGTGGACACAACAAAATGCATGAAATAATACCGTTATCGCTCCAGTTGTTTCCATGGCTCTCTGTGACGCAAGACAGAACAGGCACAGGTTGTAAGGTCAGATAGTGGAGTGCAGATGGACTGGAGAGAGGAAGAGGATGTAATCATCACAAAGCACAGGAGGTCACAGTCTACCTCCTAACCATGAACCTGTCCCACCAGGAGTTCATTTACCAGAAAGAAATAAGAATGAGAGTGAAAATGAGCAGTCAACCTTCCCCTTGCTGTAACTACATGGCATCTTCATATCCAGCTAGGACATAGGCCTAGGCCTAACATATATTGCTCATTCCAAGTCAAGATATGCATTAAATGAGCAAAAGGATATGGATATTTCAGACAAATAATTTGTCAAGGGTCACAGATTACATTACAAAAGTCTAAACTCCATTTCAATCATTTCAACCTGTCATTACTGTACTAGGTAACACATTACTGAACTGGCAATAACAGCAGTAAATACAATTGCAGTCATATTTTAGTTCACTATTTGGGAAGTACCAAAAACACACAAATTCAACCAATGTGTTACAATTGTGTATTTAAAACTATGTAAAGTGCTACCTTCTATATGGTGTAAGACGACAGGGGGCTTTAATGATCAACTAAGACTTTCTTTACTGAATGGTGTGCATTGTACATTTCATGCAAAACATGACAAATCGTGTGTCATAAGAGGGAGGATGCCAATAAAGTAGCCTACAGTATAAAGAGGTTTCAATGTCTTTATCAGATGAGAATGAGGTACTGAGCTCTTGAGATTCAAGTGGTTATGCAAAAACTGTAACCAGATGCATCGAACCACAAGGCCACAGCTGCTGGAAATGAGAGCCAATGTCACAACAAAATCAGACAACTTACTGCAATGTGTCTACAAATTACTAAAACTAATTTTCATCCTGTTCTTGCTTGGCATGAGTGATCAACCTGGTCTCAGACCAGACGTAAAATAGTAAACGGAAATCTGGAACACTCAAATTAGCATGACATGTTACGTTTGGATTGGTTGCATTTTATTTATTTTTTACATTTTAGTCATTTAGCTGATGCTCTTATCCAGAGCGACTTACAGTAGTGAGTGCATACATTTTAATACTTTTATTGTAGGGTGGATAGGTGGATATGTAACGCGTGTTCGAATCTCATGCAAACCATGTGTTTGATGAGTTCGATACCATTCAATTAATTCCGTTCCAGATATTACTATCAGCCCGTCCTCCCCAATTAAGGTGCCACCAACCTTCTGTGCTTAACCCTAACCTTAACCCCTAACTCTAACCCCTAGCCTAGCTTACGTTAGCCACCTAGCTAACGTTAGCGTTAGCCACCTAGCTAATGTTAGCCACAACAAATTGGAATTTGTAACATATCAAATCTATTGCAAATTCGTAACATATTGTACGAATTGCAATTGGTAACATATCATACGAAATGTAATTCGGAACACATCATACGAAATGGACGATGGACTGATGTAAGAAGGGCTATATAAATAAATTTGATAAATTTGATGATCCACAAATGAATACATACCATACCAAACATAACATAGCTAATTTGAGTGTCCTGGATTTTCGTTTACTATATTATGTCTACCCCTGAATCCAGGTTGCAGCGATATGCATGTCTCAATTGTATGTGGCCATGTCACAATTGTAACTGACTATTGTAGCTCCTGATAAATGTGTCCGACTGGATTCAAACCCATGTCACCTGCTCCACGTTAAGCTAAAACCTAGGCTATCAGGCTATGCATTCAATCTTCTGAATATGAAGAAAGAACTACTCATGTGCTAATGAGGGACAATGTGAATAGATGTTGGCTTGCTCATTAGAATAAAGCTGAAAAAATAAAGCTATATTTAAAAGGGCGAAACTGAGCCGTCTGGAGTAATTAGGCCTATCCATTCAATAAAGGGGCACACATTTCTCCCCCAAACAACAGCTGTTGGATACAATTGTTTCTTTATATATCTTCTGCTGAAGGCTTGTTTCTAAAAATGTCTCCCCACCATTCCATTTTTCCAAGTCTCTCTCTCACTCTATTAACCTAATTAGGGGTATCTCACCCTACATCTCAGCAAGTCTGGCTTAGTCCCTCCCCTCCCCTCTCTCCTCTTCCCCATCTCTCTGCAACAGAATTCGAAGGAGAAGAAAGGGGAGGGGGCAGATACGGAGCGCGCGAGCGAGAAACAGAACGTGACTAGGCACCCAAAGACTTCTATTATGCAACTACTGACCTACTAACATACAATTGGAGACATTGAGAGAGCGAGGAGGAAATTGTAGCAAGTCCCTAACGTAATAAGAGAACAGATTCAAAATAAGCGACACAGAATTCATGCTCACACACAGGCACTAATCACAGAGCTCGCACTGTACTTGAAGGACGATCGTATATTTGAATTCGATAGTAGTCAGAAATAGGAATTGTTGAACAGAAGCGTGGCTGTTATATTAGACTTCGCACTGTGGGCTTTTATTTACACATACAAGGTAAGCATTTATTTGATATGGATTGCCTTTAAATGTCCCGTCGATTTATGTGTATAATGTGACTTATTATTATTGAAAACAATTCAATCCAATTGTTTAATAATACAAATTCCAGTGTTACTTAGTGGCACTTCGATTAGACTTTTCATCATTTTTGTTTTGCATGAATTTCAAGTTCACTGATACATTGTTGCAAACATTTTGGCACAACGCGAAGTGTTTATAATGTTGGTGACGGACGCTGAACCCTATCTATGTTCTGTCAAGGCGAGGCGTTTCCCCCCTATTTAGTGGCAGAATGTATAGGAGGATGATAAGGAGAAGGGGGTGCATGGAATTCCTTCAGATCAAGGAACGCTGGGTGGCAGGGGCCACAGAAAACACTTATTTGGAGTAGCTTCGTTTACCCCCCATCATAGTAGAGTTTTGAAAATATTGAAAGATACAATAACTTGAAATACGTTAAAATTATTATTCTTTGGATTAATTCCTCTATTCTTTAGTAACAATTATGGACATTTATTTCAGCAACATAAATTAATTTACCAATTGTAAATGATATAAAGACAATTCTCTCTCTCTCTCTCTCTATATATATATATAATATTAACATTGTAATTTAAATGCTTGTGAGTTAAAAGGACACTGTTAAGACTTGGAACGGCACCATTATGGCACGAAACGTGTCTTTTGGGTAAGGCTATGAGTGCATGTGAGGCAACTGGAAAAAATTCCCTGTCGGTCTACACCTGGACTCAGGGTTAGACGTAAACATAGTCAATCTAAATTCAGAACACTTCAATTAGTATGTTGTGTTTCGTATGGTATGTATTCATTTGTGGATCAATCATCCATTTCGTATGATAAGCTACAATTCCAATTCGTATGATATGTTACGAATTGCAGTTAGTTGTGGCTGTTAGCTAGGTGGCTAATGCTAACATTAGCTAAGTGGCTAACATTAGCTAGCTAGGGGTTATGCCTAAGGTGGTGGATAAGGTTAACTTTAGGTTAAAGGTTAGGGGAAAGGTTAGCTAATATGCTAAGTAGTTGACAAGTATTGAAAGTAGTTGCTAATTAGCTAAAATGCTAAAGTTGTCCATAATGAGATTCAAACACGCAGCCTTTGGGTTGCTAGACGTTCGCCTTATACGCCCACCCATCCACACTACTTTTGTTTTTGCCTTAAGTAACCATCTGTGTTTGTGACCATACCAAGCGTAACATGCACTTATTTGAGTGTCCCGGATTTACGTTTACTATGTTACGTCTAGTCTGAGGCAATGATGGTCTGAGGTCACACTTCTCTCCATCACATGTAGTTATTTGTGGAAGGTTAGCCAACCCGTTAACCCTTCCCCTGCTCAGTGGGGCAAACTGAATCTAGAGTAAAGGCTACTGGAATATTGTGCTGTCCTACATCTCTGAAAACATTGTTTTGGATATGAATGATAATCTAAAGTATTGGCTGTTTCTGTAAGGTGAGCTGGATATACTGGGCATGTTTATTTCTGTCCTTATTTAGGCTGCTGGGTGAAATGTGAGCTTATCTCAAAGTCGTGACAAGTTGTTGGATTAGCCTACGGGTAGCGAATGCAACAGGGCAACAAGCTATGTGCAAGAAACTTGCTTTTGCCTTGAATGACTTCCCTGGGGATCTGTTATAATATGCAAATGGTACATTTATCAGAGACACCACAAAGAGTAGTGGTATGTTCAGAGACACCACAAAGAGTAGTGGTATGTTCAGAGACACCACAAAGAGTAGTGGTATGTTCAGAGACACCACAAAGAGTAGTGGTATGTTCAGAGACACCACAAAGAGTAGTGGTATGTTCAGAGACACCACAAAGAGTAGTGGTATGTTCAGAGACACCACAAAGAGTAGTGGTATGTTCAGAGACACCACAAAGAGTAGTGGTATGTTCAGAGACACCACAAAGAGTAGTGGTATGTTCAGAGACACCACAAAGAGTAGTGGTATGTTCAGAGACACCACAAAGAGTAGTGGTATGTTCAGAGACACCACAAAGAGTAGTGGTATGTTCAGAGACACCACAAAGAGTAGTAGTATGTTCAGAGACACCACAAAGAGTAGTGGTATGTTCAGAGACACCACAAAGAGTAGTGGTATGTTCAGAGACACCACAAAGAGTAGTCATATGTTGAAGAGGGCTAAAAAACGTGAGATGTGACGTGGATATGTGCCTGCCGTGTAGGCTATTAGTTATATTGGGAAACAATTTTAGACAATGTAATGCTCTACAGCAACTATGTAACGTGCATTATAGTCTACAATTCCGTATCAGCAACACTGTTGCTCAACGTATAACCTATGCAGTTATTAGGCTACATGCATATAAGAATTAATACTACACACGCTATTCATGTTTTCACGAAAAGTTAATCACTACCATATAGTTCAGAATATAGCCTATGGTACAGGTGTGCTGTGGTACAGGTGCGCTGTGGTACAGGTGCGCTGTGGTACAGGTGCGCTGTGGTACAGGTGCGCTGTGGTACAGGTGCGCTGTGGTACAGGTGCGCTGTGGTACATGTGCGCTATGGTACATGTGCGCTGTGGTACAGGTGCGCTGTGGTACAGGTGCGCTGTGGTACAGGTGCGCTGTGGTACAGGTGCGCTGTGGTACAGGTGCGCTGTGGTACAGGTGCGCTGTGGTACAGGTGCGCTGTGGTACAGGTGCGCTGTGGTACAGGTGCGCTATGGGACAGGTGCGCTGTGGTACAGGTGCGCTGTGGTACAGGTGCGCTGTGGTACAGGTGCGCTGTGGTACAGGTGCGCTGTGGTACAGGTGCGCTGTGGTACAGGTGCGCTGTGGTACAGGTGCGCTGTGGGACAGGTGCGCTGTGGTACAGGTGCGCTGTGCACAATGGGAAATTACGCAAAGCATTTGGTTATGCTTTAAATTTTTGTAACACATTGCACTGAAGGCTCTAGTAATGGTGCGGGTTGCATAATAAATTATTTAAGTAATTATAACAGATATGGGTAGGGGAGATGACGCAATCAGTGGAAACCCATAGCCTCTATTGTGCTTTTCTGAGGGCTAATTGGTTGGCGCATAAGGTGGAACGCTATGCCAGCTCCAAATGTAGGTCACATTAGTCATAACGGTGAGGGGATGTGCTGCAGGGCCCCCTATAATACCAGACTATAAACCTACCAAAATAAATCCTAGCTGGCTTAACAAAGACACCCAATCAATTCATGCAGAACAGAAACATTGATGGGCAGCAGATAAACGCGCCTAATAAACATTGAGGTTTCCTTCATATCGTAGTGATACACAATTAGAAACATATTCATTTAGCCTTTATACATTTAGGTTTCCTTCATATCATAGTGATACACAATTAGAAACTTATTCATTTAGCCTTTATACATTTTCTTCAATCCTCACTTTCTGTGCCACACCCCTTTTCTGTAGGATTCATGAACCTTTCCATAAATTGCTTGTAATTGCAATGCAGTGATCAGCTACTATATTCCTTATTGTATTAGTAGGCTATTGGTAAAAACATGGTAATAACATGGTTATAGTTATCATGAGATTACCTTTGTTTCACTAGAGCAGCGTGCACAATGTCTTGTTTCTTTCCTAATGTAGTTGATGGTAAACAATGTGGAGTGGGGTTTATCCTGACCCGCCTGACATTCTCAGGGTTTCCTGGCACAATGAAAGATAATGAAGGATAGAGTAGGTGCTTTGTTATTGTGCTGCTGTGGCTGGGAGGGAGAGGCAGAGAAGTAGGCCAAGGGAGCACATGTGACTGGGAAACACATGGACTGCACTGGGTCACTCTTTTTTTTCCTGTTTAACGGAGGCTGATATGGCTGTGTTTATGGAACAAGGAGTTGGCTTGGAACTCCGCCTGCATGTACAAGAATGTGTACTTTTTCTTGGGAAGATAAACCCAGTCTTGGACTCAGGGATGTACGATATTTGGGGAGACCCATTCTACGATGTGCTACTCCAAATATCGCGATATCCGATATAATAGTTCTGCACCGTTACTGACTAAATAATTCTAGATTGTGCAATTGTTTTACTTATTTACAATGGTATAGTCACATTCTCATTAAATAATCTTAGTGTTGACTGGGACAAAATAAGGCTTAGTTAATTAATTTAGACTTCATTTTCAACATATTGATACAGCACATCACGATATATCGTCAATGTCAAATGTCACTATTCTATTTACTCATATCAGCCCAAACCTACTTGGAATTTTGGAAAAAGCCATCTATTTGCATTCTTCCCCAGTGGGGGCAGTTCAGTTCCTCAGTCTCATTGAAAATTGGCACCCCGGTCTGGGGGCCTCCTCCTTATTTTACACCTGCTCCCATTACTTTAAGAGCTCAACAAAAACAAGCTTTTGCACTCAAGCCCCACCAAATATAGCTTTGTGTGGTTGTTTGGACCCAATAATTGTAAATGGCATACATTTAGATTCTCTTTGATGACTTCACAAATGTAGCCAAGGCCTTTCCTGTGGTAGAAGGACTTTATATTTATTAAGTACAAGGATGTGTGCTCATGTTAAACAGTGCTATCAGTAACAGGTTCATACTCTGATGAGATGCAGCTTTTTGTTCACCTTTTATCATGAAATTGGACATAGAATTCATTATGGTCTACCACAAGCGTAGGAGTGTTCCATTGAAACACAGAGCCTCGTAAGCATAGTAGATGGGTGAAAAGGGAAGCAGTAGAATTTCTTACAATTTGTTCTGGCAGGTCACACTACATTTGTCATAACACATGAACCTTTCATTGGCAATCACTATCTCAGTACCCTGCGGTTAGTTATAAGATACACTATTGAAGTGGATAGGTTTGATGCTTAGACGTTCTGATTAACAGGTAAGGGTGGCACGCTGTGCTTCGGTGGGATACACACTTATTATGATGCTCTATTCCTGTAGGAGTAGTGGGAGACTAAGAGCTTGTGATGCATTAATCAGCAAACACTCCAGCTCCATTCATGTCTCCAGCTAATTCCAGCCGCCCGCAGAGGAGATGGGCAGCTTAGTTTTTTTAAAGTCAATCTGTTTGCGCAGTGGAAGTGTGTTGTTGAGGGATTGATGTTGACATGATTAGTTTCCTCCTTTTTTAAAACTTTTGTTGCCATGGGTGATATGTTGTTAACGCTGGTACAGTACCCCGTTTGTTTACATCCTGCGAGGTGCTATCATCTGAGCTCATTTCCCCCTTTCTTTTGTCTCCCTTCTCTCCATCTCTTTGTTCCTCTCTCCATGCATCTTTCACCTCTATAAATAGAGTACTCTCTAATTCTCTGTTTCTCTTTCCCTGCCTCACCCGTGGTTCCACTGACCTATATTCCAGCATGCCGTGTAGGCACTAGTCACAGCCAGGATTTACTGAGTGGTCCCGGGTTTCTGTGGTCTTTCCCCCCTGCCCCTGAGCCACACACAAATGGCTTTTGGGAATGAGGACCTTAAAGTACTGCATTTAGCAGTGCATTATCAGGCCCTGTCTCAACCGTTTTCCCAGGCATAATCGTAGCCTGATTCCCTATTTAGTCTCTACTGGGACCCAAATGACCCATACCTAGAAGGCTTGTCATCATTTTGTGGGAAGCAAAGCATTTTGAATTTAAAAACTAGGGGTGTAATATCCCTTCTAGATTTGGCTTGTTTTGTTGCTGAATTGTGCCTGGAAAGAGAAATTGGTGTTGAATCCACATTTGAAAAGTGTAGAGCAATTGGTAGATACATCATTTTGCCCCAGACTCCAGGGAGAATATGGAAAAGACAGATTATGAGATTACAGAGGCAAAGAGAATCAATGTGTCTCAACTCATGTTGTTCAGTAAGAAAATGAGAGTAAATGAGGCAGGGATGAAACAACTCCTGTTGGCCAGCAACTAATTTGATTTAAGTAATTTGATTTAAAGCCTACCAGGCCAGCTTAATGGAACCATGGATCAAGGGAACATAGTCTGTCTGAATGAGTTCTCAGAAATGTTCCAGGAAGACTCATCCTCAGATGCCTGTTGAATTCCTTTGCTTGCCTCAAGTCACCTGTATGGAATGTAATTGATATTGAACCAGTTAGTCAGCAACACAGATAAAATAGGCTAACTGGTACACAACCAGCAGAGACAAATTGGAAACATGAAAAGAGACACTGGAAAAGCCATTTGGCTCATTCATGAAAATCATACTTAAGAGATTTGGCTAGTGACACATCTATCTCTGTTTACCTCATTACCAGGAGAGTCCCTGTTGAGCAGGTTCCCAGACACTTCATAGTTATGAGGCTGACCACCCTGATTTCATAATTCAAGAGAGCTTGGCACATTCTCCACCCCCTCCTTCCTGAGACTTGACCTATATTCATTAATTACCCCCCCCATAACCTTATCTGCCCTTACCTTAAAATCCCATGCCCTCTCCACCTATTTTCCTTTGCGGGGAACCTTTGACTTCATTCACCGCCAGGAACTGGTTGTGCAAATAGAATATGAATCTTTACAGTTATTACACTTACAGTAAATTCTCCAATTCATGATAATTTCTATGTAAACGTAGTGGGCTGTTTCTTAATATGGTTGTTTTGGAATCTTTGTTCCTGACCTAGAATTCTAAAATGGAATGAGGGGAACCCTACACCCACTGCACCTGGGTGATTCACTGTTCTGGCTCTTAAAATAAATCTGCCTGAAAGACTATTTATAACAGCCATGAAATAAGTCAATAATGGATGTTTAAAGCTTACAAATTCAATTTCCAATCATTCCATGTGTTCGAATGATGTAATTTCAGGTAGTATTACTGTTTCTGAGTTTACATGGTAATCATGTGCTCTCGACTTGGTTGCCAGACACGCAGTTATGATTACAAAGGCGGAGGAATAATGTCACAAATAGCAAATGTGTAATGTCTTACTCAGAAACTACTATATTGGCCTCATGTTTATTACACCATGGAAGTCAACATGCAGGGCTAAACGCGTCCACATGCTTCCCAGCCAAAACAGTTCGGAAGAGTTTGTGCATACATTGTGTAAGGGTACAGAATCGTTTTCATGAACATTTTCTCATTGAGAAATACTGCACCAAACACCTCAGTTATATGTAAAATTGTGCGACTAACATCTCCTCTGCAAAAACGTCAAAATTAATGACAGATTTCTTGATTTATCATAGATTCATTCTGACTATTTTGAGAAAGTGTATACTGGCTACGGCATCTGAAAATGGACAAAGTACTATTGGCGCTTTTTTTCCTAGTTTTCCAAGCGAAGGTATTTTAAAGGAGTGTGCGAGCACACTCGTTCGGTTCGGCAAGGCGCCAGCCGAACTGAAGCATGCTGATACCTTAAGGGGTCATGGACCACTGACAGAGAAGCTCTATAGAAGGGCCATGAGGTCAGACAGTGGTTACTAGGGTCTAGTGGTTGCCAGGTGTAACAATTCAGTCAAAGCCAGACATGCAGAACATAGATGAAAGCAGGAGGATGTGAGAAGGAGCGTATTATTAATTATTCCTCAACATTCTTTGATCACCAGGCATGCCAAAAACTAAAATGGACTTAATTAACAATGACATAAAGAAGATATTATTCCTTCAATCTGAATGCATAGTGGTCGACAGCAGTCCACAAGTATTAAGAGTTTTGCCTTTTCTTTCTTTGTCTCCTCAGCCTTTCATCTTGCAACCTACTGGAGGAGGCAGCGCCCCTCCCAAGAGACTGTCAAGCCGAGATAGACTGAGTGACCTACATCCTGCAACACGCCTGGAGCAGTAGAGCACTTCTCTGTCTGCTCAGCACAGCGCTCTCGCAAAAATATTCAAAAACAAAACAGAGACAAGAAGGTTAGAGAATTGCTCAGTGAAGCTTGTCACATTCTCCACTCCAGGAACTCTTTTTTTCTCTCTACAAGGCAGCTTTGACCCACTTTTTTTTGTGAGAAAGCTGAAGAGACTTGCCTAGAGAAAGGCTGAACATACATTGGATAAATGAGGGGAATTAACGCAGAGTTCCACCGTTTCTTGATCTTCTTGGCCAGTTTAGACACTTGAACTATAAGCTCATTCGTTCAGTGAGAAATAGCTGAATCTCACTGTTCCTTATCACCCCATTCCTTGAGTTTCCTTTCCAGTGGTTGTAGCAATATTCCAAACTGTCCTCCACTGAGCAACAATGGAATGCCTGAATTCACAACTCCAATCAGCAAGCTCAGAAAATAACCTAGACAGCTTAGAGACATACTCTAACTACGAAGAGTCTCTCCCATCACCTCAAGGAACCCCCTCTCGCCAGGGGCGTCTCGTCAAGCCCAGCATGAGTTGCAGACGCAAGCGTGAGTTCATCTCTGATGAAAAGAAGGATGCATTCTATTGGGAGAAGCGCCGTAAGAACAACGAGGCGGCCAAACGCTCCAGGGAGAAGCGACGACTGAACGACATGGTGTTGGAAAACCGCGTCATGGTGTTGAATGACGAGAACTGCCGCCTGAAGACGGAGCTGCTGCAGCTGAAGCTGCGCTTTGGCCTTATCACCACTGCCTCCTACATGGAGAAGAGCCAGCAGCTCAATAGTGGAGGCAGCAATGGATGCAATGGGAGATCCTCCACATCCAATTACTACTCCAGCGGCTACTCCAGCAGCTCCCAGGTGATGATGAACTCTGACTCCTCGGAGACTGAGCAGTCAGGCAGTGGGGGGGGGCATAGTCAACTGGTGACATACTCCCCCCATGGGTCCCTTTCAGACATGTCAGATGGGTCCTCCCGGGACAGCCCAGAGCCTGCGGTCTACGGGATCAAGCAGGAGGATAGCAGCCTGGAGATGGACATTGGAAGCAGCATGTTCAACGTCCACCATAGCCTGTCCTCCACACATCACCAGGAAGAGATGGAGTCGGTCTACCACAGCCAACAGCACCACTCCTACCACCACCAGGAGAGCATCACAAGCCAGACCAGTCAGGTCCCTCCACCCACCCAACAGAGGAGTGTCATCCTCTACCGCTCCAGTAGTGCCTGCTACCCTGGGGAGAGCCAAAGGCAGCAGGACATAGATCAACAGACAGCCCAACAGCAGAGTTCTCAGGTCGGCCATCTGGCCCAGGCTCGAGAGAGCCACATGGAGAGCTCAGAGAGACTGGCAGAGGTGACCAAGCAGATGGAGAGGAAGACACTAGACTCCCCTCCGTACCACTACTCAGACTGCCACAGCGAGGCAGGAGAGAGGCAGGTGTACAGAGCTCTGCAACAGGAGCACAAGACCCAGGCGGGCCTCGCTCCAGACATCCTCCAAAAACAGGAGGCAGTCACGTCCCACCTGTACCACAACCAGGCTAGTCACTGCTATCTTAGCACCCAGAACGAGGAGCCCCCCAAACTGACCTATGAGGGTGGGGCCAGGAGTGAGGGGTACTACCAAGAACACTTAACCTCAGGCAAAGACACCTCCTCTAGTGACAATGACCCCCGCAGCTCTGACAAGGATGCCTCCACGGACGACGAGTCCCCGTCCTCCTCCTCCTCTGACGCCGGGAGTTACCTCCAGCACTTGTCTGTCTCACACCAGCCAGGGTCCCCTCTGCCCTCCCCGCAGGGCTCCTCCCAATGCCAAAGCGGGGACACCCAGGCAGAGGTTAAGGGCACTGCCCTGCCTCACAAACTGCGTCTCAAACACAAAGCCATGAGCTCCCAGCAGGACTCTCCCACCACCCCTCCTCCTTCCTCTATCCTGCCCCAGCACCCTTACCTGGCCCTCACGCAGCAGCAGATCGGCAAAGAGAGGGAGAGTGAGAGCCAGCCCCCCTCAGGGTTCTATAAGCAGCCGTCCTCAGCTGAGTCTAGGAAGGAGAGTGGGAAAAAGGAGTCGTCAAGCGGACGCCGTAACAACAGACGAGACTAAGTGCCTATAGAACACTTGAGGGCAACAGAAAATGGTTGAGGTTCCTTACATTGTGAGGGGTGTCTGATGCTGCCTTAGATCAAAATATGCTCTTTCTCTTTCCCCTCCTCAATCTCAATCCACTATCATCCCTTTACCCCATCTATACCTCCCTCACCTTCATGTCCTGGGACTAAAAAGCTGGACTGAAGCCCAAAACAGGGCTGGACTTCTGGGGGAACAGTATTCTATGTGTATATACACTTTTCAGTTCTTGCATCTTCTCAATAATTACAGAAGGGCTTCTGTTTTTTAAATGAGAGGAGGGATGAAACTCTTTCATATAATTTTTCGTCAAACCACAGTTGGTCATTTCAAATGAGAATATAAGTTGACCATTATTGGAACTATACTGTCAGCTTTCAGTGCCCCTCCTATGGTGCACATCTGGCGTTAGACAAACATAGCAGCGACATTCTGGGAACATTCCCTTGATCAAACATGCAACACAATGAGAAGTTCCATCCCTCTTCCCTAACCCTACCTCTACCAATCCATATTTACCTTCCCATCTCCATGATCTCACACAGCCCATCCATATCTTTCTTGTTCAAGCACTTGGTTTGTATATTACTGTAAATATACCAATAATTTATAAATATATATTTTTGAAGAAAACAAACAAAAATGTCACAATGCGACAAACTGTTGAGGCAAGAAAAGACTTGGACATTATCATCCTGTTTGTCAGAATTACTGTACAGTCACATTGTGTCTACTGTTGCAAACTCCACTTAAGTTAAAAAGCCTTTAATGTAATCACTTTAACTCTGTTTACAGAAACATGGCCAATAGCTTTTGAAATGCAGCTTACCTGTTATTACAGTAGATCTTTAAGATCTTAGACAGCATTCAATCAAAGTCAATCTGAGACAAAACTAGGCTGCTGGCCTAAAGTTGAGCATCATCAACAGTCTAGACTTCCACTGTTCCAAACTCTTAGCCCAATGTATTTATCCCTATGCCCACATCTGCAGAAAAGCCAATAGGAACATAGACTAAAATATGAATGTGTATAAACTTTAAGGTATAAAAGCTCAAGTTAAAACCGTAAAGTGGGGACATATAGGGGAGAGAGTTATTTTAAATATAGTAATATAATCTAAATGATATCTGTATGATATTTGAACTCTGAGTGAGGCCACCTAGTCTCCTCTGCAAATCGACACACTACACAATGCACTGAGCTCAGAACCTCAGGCTTCTGACCTGACGTCGATCCACTGCCCTAGAGACACAGAGTTAAACCCAGATACTAGGTAATTGGATCTCTGAAACGGAGGCTAATTTACTATATTACACAAATAGCCCATGACATTAGAAAAACCTGGTTTAGAATAATCAGAGCTATTGCAATTAAGTTTTGTAAAAACCAAGGACAATCTCTACTTTGTTAATGAAATAGGGATTTCCCCTTTTTCTAATGTGCCTCTGTAGTGTAATACATGGGGCATCCACCCCCGGCCTTTATTCTCCTCGTATTGGGTGACAATGAGAAGCCTGCACCGTACCACACAGTTTATAAAATATATGTACCATGTTTAGCTTTTTTGCCACTTGTGTATAACTGTAAAGCTTTCCCTCTCAGACAACACTGTAATGTTAATGTCATTGTTTTATTTTCTGATAAGTGTTGTTCTGTTATTATCTTCGTGTGTCTTTCTCCTATTGACCGTAATGATGTATTTGCGCCATACCCCCATCCACCCTTTTTTCAATGTGTTTTAAATCAGTGATGCTTGTGTTTTTGCTGATGGTTTTATGAAAAAGATTAAAAAAGGACAAAAAAGATGCAGACGAGACTAGTGTGGTGTTTAGCAGTAGGTGGTGTCTAGGTCGCCACCACCCCTTCTTTTTGACATGGCTGTGTATGTAAAGACACTAATATTCATCATGGAAGATGGATGCATTTCAAGATTGTAAACAATAAAAAGGATGTTGAAATTCTCAACATATCGTAAAAATATTGTCAGATTTCTCCTTTCTTTACTCTTGTCTATGGGGGTTACACACAGTTCATGATGGGTCTGTTTGAAAATCAGCTGTGCATATGCCAGACAGATAAAGACCAAAACCTCCCTGTAGTTATCACTTGATACTGAATACAAACTGGTTCATAGGTTAGTTATAACACTGCAAAGAATAATAATAACCATATGCTAGCTAGCATAATAAACAAACTATAATTTATACCAGAGCAGTTGCTGATAACCAACATTCTTCTATGGTCATTTAAATCACTGCCTACTAATTGGACACAACCACAAAGCAGAGCCGCGAGGTACAATGATTAGACAGACACAATCTAAATTAAGGCAAGACACAATGATGGCCTAACCTAGGTGTTTGTAACCACAGGCATGTTTAACAGACTCTTGAGTCCTCATCTCTTTTAGCAGGTGTGGGGACACCCTGTTTCCAGTCGTCACAAATAGCTTGGTCACAGTCACTCCCTGGGCTCCTTACTTTCCTGACACACAGGATTCATTTGAAATGAGAGGAGCTTTGGAGTGACACACTGACACACATTTTCTAGACAGACCGCCTGTCCGACCTCCCTGATGTAACAGTGGCCTACTTCCTGTCGCTAACTCTCTATAAGCCCGCAGACCTACGCACGCAGGGCAGAGATGTACCCGGATGACCACACTAAACACACAAACGCCCTCAGATGTATGCGCACACACATACACCTACAGATTATGACCCCCCCCCCCCCCCCCCCCCCCCAACGGAACAGAGGACCTCTCTTATGCCCTAGTCCACTTTATAAAGTCCTCATTCAACCTGACACAAACCACTTTACCCAGAGGGAAAACTGGACAAGCGTCCTCTCCTTCTCTAAGCCCAGTCCTAACATACCTCACAGCCTATTCTCAGGCTCTCACTCAGCAGGCATGTCCATGGCTCTTTGACCTACAAAGTAAGTGCAGAAATAGTATGTTCCTGCTGCCAACTCTCCAGGCCCAAGTTCAGTGTCACAGCAGACCTGTCATGAGAAGAATACATGGGGCTGTAAATCAAGGCAGAGCCCAGTGGGGCAGCGTCTTTTTCTCATCCTATCTTCTCTGCCGCCCTCCCAAAACACACAACGAGTTTATGTTCATAACAACACAAAGACAAAGGGAGCGAGTGACCTGGACTAAGCCTGCAAACAAAGCAGCTCTTTGAGGGCTGACACCTCAATGCCCTTCACAAACGCACACAAAATATTTTTGCCTTGCGTTCAGCCCATGCTTGGTCTGGGTGGTGCGACTGATGTCACCCTGCTATAGTGTCATGGTGACATTCCCTGACAACTGCAGCACTCGTCTACTGGATTCTGCTGTGTTTGACCTTTTCCTGATTTGATTGGCGCACGTGGTCGCTTGCATAAACAGGTTAGGAGAAAAGTAGGTCAACGTGAGAGAGTGGAACGAGAGAAGGAGGAAGACATGAGAAGATGAGAGGGAGGGAGGGAGGAGAGAGAGGTTGGGGCTGGAGGGGACTGGATGTGCGTGTCACAAAATGATTCCTGCAAAATAGACCTCCTGGCAAACAAAAAAATCAAATAAAAAAAATCAAAATCAAATGTTATTTGTCACATACACATGGTTAGCAGATGTTAATGCGAGTGTAGCGAAATGCTTGTGCTTCTAGTTCTGACAATGCAGTAATAACCAACGAGTAATCTAACAGAGCACAAACAAGGCTCTCCAGCTACCTGGCTGTCCCTCCCAGCCTGGGGACGAGGGTCAGTGGAGCAGCCAGAGTGGGAGGGGGCCACAAGATTACACAGGCCTGTCTCACGTCCAGTGTGACACGCTGCAACCTTTTCACACATTTCTGGGGCAGGTTGCAGACACCTCTGGGTTTCACAGCAGGGGCAAATCAAAGTCAGATATTAATGTTATAGAGTGGAATTCCCCCAGCTTCTACAGCACGCAACACCTGAACCACACGCTGCGGTTGTGAAAGACAATGATACTTACAGTACGTATGGACCTACTTGTTTGATGAAAGACATGTATTTAATGGTTAATTGGGGGGGGTTATGTGCGGAAAATACAGTTATTGAACTTGAGACCAAACCACTACTTAACCCCTGCTCAGCTGTGGTAAGGGACAATTACAACCCGGATTCAAAACCATCCACTGCCATCAGGTCCTACCATGCACACACACAGTCCAAAAATGGCATGCAACAGCCTCTCCGCTGTTGACAAGACCACATTTTTTTTACAAGACATGACCTAAAAGGGGCAATTCCTTGCGGTTCATTATTTGAAAAAAAAACTTTAGCATGGCTGTTATCATACATGGATGGAATAAACATCACTATTTAATAAACATACACTTATACAAATCTCTGTTTTGAAAATAGTACTCAAAGGTTACATGGCTCATGCTTTAATATCCTGGTATTGGTTGCCTCTAGGCATCAAATCAAAAGAGCATTGGAATTGAATGGAAAGATTCAAAACATTCCTTGCAATAGACATACATCTAGTTGTGCAAAAAACATGAGTAGATGGGAGGCAGGGGGGAGGGAATGAGGGGCTGTGTGTCCCATTAAACTCTGGTACATAATGGTTATGCATTATAACAGCCCTCAAACTGGTCCCGAGCTGCTCAGTGAATAGACCTGGGGAGTGGCCCATCTCAAGGTCTACTTCTAACCCCTCCCTCCCTGCGTTCAGACCCACTCCTCTCCAGTTACAAGCCAACCTCCAATCACAAGCTTCACTTACATTGGTGTGTCTATTGACGTGATATAAAGAGGAGTGTCGTAATGTAAATAAGATAAACGATGTGGTTTATACACTGAGTATACAAAGCATTAAGATCTGTTCTTTCCAAGACGTAGACTGACCAGGTGAATCCAGGTGAAAGCATTGGTGTCAACATGGGCCAGCATCCCTGTAGAATGCTTTCGACACCTTGTAGGTGCCCCACGAATTGAGGCTGTTCTGAGGGCAAAAGTATTTCAACGATATGTTGCGGTGTTCATTTATTTAATTTCACTTTAGTCGAGTGCCGGAGTCCTGGAATTGAATGGTAGGCAGGTGAGGGCTGGAGATATGACAAAGGAATAAGAGCTCACACTCGACTATCATTCCTCACTAAAGACCTACGGGCTCCCAAATCTGTAGCCTCAGGCATTGTGGTGCTGGGAGTCTTCCGGTGCCAGCACCCCCTCTGTGAGACAGAACACAGCAGAGCTGTGGTATCAGGGTATCAACTGCAGAGACAGTCTTGCTCTTATGTAACCATATAATGTAGCTCTTATTAGAAAGTAGGTCAGAATATGTAACAGAGAGGGGGGAACATGTGGGAAACGGAGGGTGAGAGAGAGGCCTACATGGGGAATCAGGGGATAAGCAAGGGAGAGAAGAGATAGAAATGGTTTAAACAATTGAGAGAAAGAGAAATGGTTTAAACAATTGAGAGAGAGAGAAAGAGAGAGAGAGAGAGAGAGAGAGAAAGAGAGAGAGAAATAGGGAAAGGAGGGACAGTAATGGAGCAGAGCATAAATCTGAGTAACAACAAAGAGCTGGCTGTGTTTCTTCCCCCTGAGTTTCCTTCCTGTTGGACCAGAGGAGAGCTTCATGAGCTCAGAGGCCATGCGTCACGTAACAGGTGGTGGTGCCCCACCCAAACAACCCTCCCTCTCAGCCAGGTGATCTCTGCTGTTTGGGTTACCCTTAGCAAGGGGACAATGGATATATTGTGGGCCTCATGACAGGGCTTCTCTCCTCCATGGCCTCATTTTATACTGGGGAGGAATTACAGAGGAGATGTGCTTATCACTGCAAACAGACACTTTCAATGTGATGAAATCACAGATTAAAACGATAGCTAGCTTAACACTTGGCTACATAAACTAGTACAGCATTGTCAATATGACGCAACTTGTAATGCACAACAAAAACAAATGTGAGGTTGAAAACATTCAACAGTTATCTTGAAAAGCACTAATAGATACTATTAGTACATTAGTAGACATTTCCGAGACAATATTAAAACTGTCACTATCACGTCCTAGTCTAAAGTGTGATCATTTGCAACTGACAAAAACAAAAGCAGGCAAGCAGCACTATAAAAATAATCAAAGTCATAAACAGGACTCTGATAATCTCATTCAAACATATACTTTATGGTCATCTTAATAGTTTATGATACACATTAAAATGTCAGGAATAACCGGTAATGTAGAATGGGTTATTATGTAACCAGATACAACAACAACAACTGGCAATCAATCAGATGTGAAGTTTGTCACTGATTGCCCAGACCTAGTTTAGGTGGGGCCTTGGCAATCCTCCACAAATGTGTGCAATATGCCTGTGAACAGGCAATTTATGAATGGATTACTGATCTGGTGTAGAAAACATTACGGGAGTATTAAAAAACCTGCTACTGTGTGCTGAGTAACACAGGGCTCTGTGTTTCAGTGTGAAGTGTTACATAGTGTTGTTTTCCATTCATATGGCTCAGTTTGGGAGCCCAGAGCATAGTTCCTCAGCCTGGTCATGGTTGTGTGCATGTGCATGTGTGCAGCGTGTGTGTGCATGTGTGCAGCGTGTGTGTGCATGTGTGCAGCGTGTGTGTGCATGTGTGCATAGGCGTCATGCCCATAGGGGGCACAGGGGCACGTACCCCCTTAAGATTTGTCCTGTGTAAAAAATGTTTTAAACAGGACACGTTTTGTTTTTTTCTCTCTGTAATACTAGGCTACTAGCCACTTAGCAATTTTAGGAAGTTGGCTTTAGCTAGCCCAGATAGCTTCCCAATTTCCAAACCTCATAACTAGCTACCAAGAAACCATTTCCATTTTGCTATCAATCAAGTTACAGTAGCTAGCTTGTCTATCTATTTTAGCTGGCATGCTTGCTGGCAAGGTTGGTAGATTTTAGAAAATGGGTATTCAACCGGAGGTCCGGTTATATTAGGAACACCTTCCTAATATTGAGTTGCTCTCAGAACCGCCTCAATTTGTCTATTCATGGACTCTACAAGGTGTATAAAGAGTTCCACAGGGATGTTGGACCATGTTGATTCCAATGCTTCCCACAGTTGTGTCAAGTTGACTGGATGTCCTTTGGGTGGTGGACCATTCTGGATACACACAGAACACTGTTGAGCGTGAAAAACTCAGAAGCACTTAAATATTTTGTCTTGCCCATTCACCTGCTGATGGCACACATACACAATCCATGTCTCAAATGTCTTCTCCACTTCATCTACACTGATTGATTGAAGTGGATTTAACAGGTGACATCAACCTTATCCCAAAAACCTAACCTTAACCCTAAACCTAACCCTAAAACTAAACCTAGCTCCTAACACTTAATGTAATTCTAACCCTAACACTAACCTTAACCCTAAACCCCATAGAAATAGCATTTGACGAACTGGGGACCACTGAAATGTCCCCAGTTTGTCAAATGATTTGTTTGTTTACTATTCTTGTGGGGACTTCTGGTCCTGGCCAGACCCGAGGAAGAGTAGCAGCTAATGGGGATCCATAATAAATACAAATATAACAGACTAGTAGAAAATAAGGGCATATCTTCTAATATTGAGCAAATGACACTAATTGGAGCTAATTACACTTGCTGTAACCGCAAGTACTCTGGCTGCTGGCAAGTTTTCTTGACTTGGATATTAACTTTTGTCAAATCAAATTTTATTTGTCACATGTGCCGAATACAACAGACCTTACAGTGAAATGCTTACTTACAAGCCCTTAACCAACAATGAAGTTAAGAAAAATACCTAAAAAAATAAGAAATAAAAGTAGCAAATAATTAAAGAGCAGCAGTAAAATAACAATAGTGAGGCTATATACAGGGGGTACCGGTACAGAGTCAATGTGCGGGGGTTAGTCGAGGTAATTGAGGTAATATGTAGTTATTAAAGTGACTACGCATAAATAATAACAGAGAGTAGCAGCAGCGTAAAATAGGGGGGGGTGCAAATAGTCTGGGTAGCCATTTGATTAAATGTTCACGAGTCTTATGGCTTGGGGGTAGAAGCTGTTGAGAAGCCTCTTGGACCTAGACTTGGCGCTCCGGTACCGCTTGCCACAGTTTATGACTTCGGTGACTGGAGTCTGACATGACAAAGTTTTTGGCCTTTCTCTGACACCGTCTAGTATATAGGTCCTGGATGGCAGGAAGCTTGGCCCCAGTGATGTACTGGGCCGTACACACTACCCTCTGTAGCACCTTACAGTCAGATGCTGAGCAGTTGCCATACCAGGCAGTGATGCAACCCGTCAGGATGCTCTCGATGGTGTAGCTGTAGAACCTTTTGAGGATCTGAGAACCCATGGCAAATCTTTTCAGTCTCCTGAGGGGGAATAGATTTTGTCGTTCCCTCTTCACGACTGTCTTGGTGTGCTTGGACCACGTTAGTTTGTTGGTGATGTGGACGCCAAGGAACTTGAAGCTCTCAACCTGCTCCACTACAGCCCCGTCGATGAGAATGGGGTATGCTCAGTCCTCCTTTTCCTGTAGTCCACAATCATCTCCTTTGTCTCCTGTCTACAGGACGGGACTGAGCACACACCCCTGAGGGGCCCCCGTGTTGAGGATCAGCGTGGCGGATGTGTTGTTAACTATCCTTACCACCTGGGGGCAACCCGTCAGGAAGTCCAGGATCCAGTTGCAGAGGGAGGTGTTTAGTCCCAGGCTCCTTAGCTTAGTGATGAGCTTTGAGGGCACAATAGTGTTGAACACTGGGCTGTAGTCAATGAACAGCATTCTCATATAGGTGTTCATTTTGTCCAGGTGTGAAAGGGCATTGTGGAGTGCAATAGAGATTGCATCATCTGTGGATCTGTTGGGGCGGTATGCAAATTGGAGTGGGTCTACGGTTTCTGGCATAATAGTGTTGATGTGAGCCATGACTAGCCTTTCAAAGCACTTCATGGCTACAGACTAGAGTGCTACGGGTCGGTAGTCATTTAGGCAGGTCACCTTAGTGTTCTTGGGCACAGGGACTATGGTGGTCTGCTTGAAACATGTTGGTATGACAGACTCGGACAGGGAGAGGTTGAAAATGTCAGTGAAGACGCTTGCTAGTTGGTTAACGCATGCTCGGAGTACACGCCCTGGTAATCCGTCTGGCCCTGCGGCCTTGTGAATGTTGACCTGTTTAAAGGTCTTACTCACATCGGCTGCAGAGAGCATGATCACACAGTCTTCCGGAACAGCTGGTGCGATCATGCATGTTTCAGTGTTATTTGCTTCGAAGCGAGCATAGAAGTAGTTTAGCTCGTCTGATAGGCTCGTGTCACTGGGCAGCTCTCGGCTGTGCTTCCCTTTGTAGTCTGTAATAGTTTGCAAGCCCTGCCACATCCAACGAACGTTGGAGACGATGTAGTACGATTCGATCGTAATCCTGTATTGACGCTTTGCCTGTTTGATGGTTTGTCGGAGGGCATAGCGGGATTTCTCATAAGCTTCCGGGTTAGAGTCCCGCTCCTTGAAAGCAGCAGCTCTACCCTTTAGCTCAGTACGGATGTTGCCTGTAATCCATCGCTTCTGGTTGGGGTATGTACGTACAGTCACTGTGGGGACGACGTCATCGATGCACTTATTGATGAAGCCAGTGACTGATGTGGTGTACTCTTCAATGCCATCGGAAGAAGCTTAGCATTTGCTTCATCTGACCTGTAGCTTAGCATTTGCTTCATCTGACCACTTTTTTTGACCGAGTCACTGATGCGTCCAGCTTTAATTTTTGCTTTTAAGCAGGATTCAGGAGGATAGAATTATGGTCAGATTTGCCAAATGGAGGGCGAGGGAGAGCTTTATACGTGTCTCTGTGTGTGGAGTAAAGGTGGTCTAGAGTTTTTTTCCCCTCTGGTTGCACATTTAACATGCTGGTAGAAATGAGGTCAAACGGATTTAAGTTTTCTTTCTTGCATTAAAGTCCCTGGCCACTAGGAGCGTCGCTTCTGGATAAACGTTTTCCTGTTTGCTTATGGCTGTATATAGCTAATTGAGTGTGGTCTTAGTGCCAGCATCGGTTTGTGGTGGTAAATAGACAGCTACGCCCTAGGTAGTGCGGTCTACAGCTTATCATGAGATACTCTACCTCAGGCGAGCAAAACCTTAAGACTTTCTTAGATATCGTGGACCAGCTGTTATTTAGAAATATTCGTAGACCGCCATCCCTTGTCTTACCAGAGGCTGATGCTCTATCCTGCCGATACAGTGTATAACCCGCTAGCTGTATGTTATTCATGTCGTTGTTCAGCCACGACTTGGTGAAACATAGGATATTACAGTTTTTTCTGTCCCGTTGGTAGGATATACGTGCTTGTAGTTCGTCCACTTTATTAGCCAGCGATTGTACGTTGGCCAATAGTATCGATTGCAAAGGCAGATTAGCCACTCATCGCCGGGTCCTCACAAGGCACCCCGATCGCCTTCCGCAATTTTATTTTTTATTTATTTCACCTTTATTTAACCAGGTAGGCAAATTGAGAACACGTTCTCATTTACAATTGCGACCTGGCCAAGATAAAGCAAAGCAGTTCGACACATACAACAACACATAGTTACACATGGAGTAAAACAAACATACAGTCAATAATACAGTGAAAATAAGTCTATATACAATATGAGCAAGTGAGGTGAGATAAGGGAGGTGAAGGCAAACAAAATATATATATAAATAAATAAAAAAATATATAAAAAGGCCATGGTGGCGAAGTAAATACAATATAGCAAGTAAAAAAAATAACACTGGAATGGTTGGTTTGCAGTGGAAGAAGGTGCAAAGTAGAGATAGAAATAATGGGGTGCAAAGGAGCAAAATAAATAAATACAGTAGGTAAAGAGGTAGTTGTTTGGGCTAAATTATAGATGGGCTATGTACAGGTGCAGTAATCTATGAGCTGCTCTGACAGCTGGTGCTTAAAGCTAGTGAGGGAGATAAGTGTTTCCAGTTTCAGAGATTTTTGTAGTTCGTTCCAGTCATTGGCAGCAGAGAACTTGAAGGAGAGGCGGCCAAAGGAAGAATTGGTTTTGGGGGTGACCAGAGAGATATACCTGCTGGAGCGCGTGCTACGGGTGGGCGTTGCTATGGTGACCAGCGAGCTGAGATAAGGGGGGACTTTACCTAGCAGCGTCTACCGGCAATACCGCCGTCTCCTGCGAATGACGGGGATGAGGGCCTGTTCAGGTGTTTGGAGTAAATCCCTCTCGTCCGACTAGTTAAAGAAAAATGATTTGTCCAGTTCAAGGTGAGTAATCACTGTTCTGATGTTCAGAAGCTCTTTTCGGTCATAAGAGAGGCTGCTGTTCTATCCTGCCGATACAGTGTATAACCCGCTAGCTGTATGTTATTTAGCAGCAACATTATGTACAAAATAAGTTACAAACAATGCGAAAAAAACGAACAAAATTAAGAGCCCATAAAACAGCAGCCATCCCCTCCAGCGCAAATCTTTACACAACACATTGCTAAACTTTGTTTAACAGGCAAAACAACTGCTATTAGCAAACGACACAATTATCGTATAACAAATCGTCATAATTGTCTTAATACATTACATTTTAGGAGAAGGGGGATTCAATTTTATATTCAAGTAGATATACACTGCTCAAAAAAATAAAGGGAACACTTAAACAACACAATGTAACTCCTAGTCAATCACACTTCTGTGAAATTAAACTGTCCACTTAGGAAGCAACACTGAGACACCCCCAATAAAGGAGTGATTCTGCAGGTGGTGACCACAGACCACTTCTCAGTTCCTATGCTTCCTGGCTGCTGTTTTGGTCACTTTTGAATGCTGTCGGTGCTCTCACTATAGTGGTAGCATGAGACGGAGTCTACAACCCACACAAGTGGCTCAGGTAGTGCAGCTCATCCAGGATGGCACATCAATGCGAGCTGTGGCAAGAAGGTTTGTTGTGTCTGTCAGCGTAGTGTCCAGAGCATGGAGGCGCTACCAGGGGACAGGCCAGTACATCAGGAGACGTGGAGGAGGCCGTAGGAGGGCAACAACCCAGCAGCAGGACCGCTACCTCCGCCTTTGTGCAAGGAGTAGCACTGCCAGAGCCCTGCAAAATGACCTCCAGCAGGCCACAAATGTGCATGTGTCAGCATATGGTCTCACAAGGGCTCTAAGGATGTACTGTGTAATGTAATGTGTAATGTGTATATGAGAGAGAGAGAGAGAGAGAGAGAGAGAGAGAGAGAGAGAGAGAGAGAGAGAGAGAGAGAGAGAGAGAGAGAGAGAGAGAGAGAGAGAGAGAGAGAGAGAGAGAGAGAGAGAGAGAGACTGCACTGGGCTGAACTACACTCCAATATATTTAGTATTTTCAAAATACTGTAATTTGTATTTTCAAAATACAAAAAACTTTTCCATACATTTGTTCATAGCGGTTCACATTTTGTTGCCCCCCTTTCACCCTGCGTTGGTATCAGAAGTCTGATCGCACTATGGTGTGATAAAAGCATCTGCCAAATGAACGAAATATAAATGTATATGTAAAAACTAACAATTGCAAAGCATGCTGAGTATTATTCTAATGAGTTCCGACCTGAAACGCTTATCCAGAGTGACTTGCTCAACTAAGGTAGATAAACAACAACATATAACATTAACAGCAATAAAACTTTTTGTAACCATTACTGAGAATATTGTTGCTGTTTGGGCCGGCTACTTGCAAGTATTTTGTGGTTATTTTGATACATTGATCTTTATGGTATTCTGTATTTTGTAATTGTATTTTGTCATTTTTGCCCATCCCTGGCTCTGACAGTGTTGACCCACTGGGCACAGACGTCAAGTCCACATATATTCCAGAGACTTTCTGTTAAGGGAAGCCCTGCTCTCTCTGGGGTTTTTCTGAGTATCTGCTACAGTACAGTACAGTGCTGCTGCAGGCCCAGGCAGAATGTAGGTCAGCCCCACCCTCCCTGTCCCAGGCCACACCTCTCATGCCACCACAAAACAAGTTTTCACCAGCAGAACCTTGAGTGAACCCGCTCCCCATGGCAATGCAGCTGTCTAGCTGGGGGTAAAAGGAGGGGGGGAAGAGTTCCATGCAAAATAGGCCACGACAGACACTACCCACAATGCCTGCACCCCCTCCGATTTGTCTTCTTCACTTCTGAGGAACTGGTCTCTTGTCTCCCTTCTCCAGGAACCCTGACCATATACAGCCCTCGGATTACAGGCTTAACGATATGCATGTTCTGTGTACTAGAAGAATGTGTTGTCGTGGCCTCTCTCAGGCAAGGCACCCATTATCTCTCAACAGTGTTTCATTTTTCCGTTGTGTTGATACTGTGCCATAACTGTTTGTCTTTTGGGAATGCGAAAGTGGTAAAACAAGGTAACCTTTTAAGGAGACAAAAACAAAGGGGGCGTTTGAGTCTGGTTTATTGAAGGGGAGGGGTGAGTCAGAAGAGGAGAAAATCAACATCCCTCACCAAGGGTGGAATGTGAGCAGGCCACTTTTGGGTTGCTGGCAGCTGACTGTCGGAGTTGGTGAATGACTTCCACTATGAGGCCAGGTCAAACAGTTTCATATACAGACACAGACCATCATAGGTACTGGGAAAACACACACACCATCATATAAATGGCAGGCCGCAAGAAATGCTGTATGACTATACGCTGGTCAACGGTTGTCTCCATCTTACTGATAAAATACACAAACACACACAGTCTTGTACATCTAACCTTGTGGGGACACACAATTCAGACTCATTCAAAATCCTATTTTCCCTAACCTCTAAACTAGCCCGTACTCTTACCCTAACCCAAAACCTTAATCTTAACCCTAACACTAGCTCCTAATCCTAACCCTAAAACTAATCCTAGCTCCTAAACCTAATGCCAATCCTAACACTAATTCTGACCTTAACCCTAAACCTCCTAGAAATAGATTTTTGACTTTGTGGGGACCAACAAAATGTCCCCAGTTAATCAAAATTTTGTTTGTTTACTATTCTTGTGGGGACCAGAAGTTGACCACAATTGTCCACACACACACACACACACACACACACACAAAATCAGGAAAGCAACACATTGCTGATAGTATGCTTCATCAGATATTGAAATATTTACAGTTGAGGAATTGTGAAAAATGACTTGCATTTCAATGAGATGTGATGTGATTCTCAAATTCTAAATAATTCTTGCAGTTCAAGATTGACAAGGATAAAGCAAAGGCAGAGGCATAGGAGATCAGTATTTTTTTTTAAAACAGAAGGGTGCAACAAAAGCTATATTTTATGATTCAGTCACGTGAGGGTGATTTAGGACCTGTCTAGGACCTGAGCTCATCGATGTACTGTTCATCACTCAAAACAAAGTGTCTAATTTCAGCCAAATGGCAATAAAAACAAGCATTAATCATATTGAAGTGATGACAGAAGTGCCATACAAAGCAGCAGACACCAGCACAGCCGTGGTTTACATATGGAATACGATACCCTGGGAAGAAGGAGGATCTCAAGATAGGCCTACCTCAATGGAGAATATAATCCCATAGTGAGATACCAGTATGAAACTGGAGAGGCTTGACTGAAAGTCAATCTCATGTTATGTAATATTTTTTTTTAATTAAAATGTTTTGTGTGTGAAAAGAGGAAGCCTATACTGATCCAGCAGATGGTCATTACAGTAGAGCTTGGTGCTTTAACACCACCAAATCAACCAGGCATTGTACATCTAGTTAGTGTGACCAGTCCACTACTTCTGCCCGAGGAGAGACCGGTTGTAACTACTACAACTTGTACATCTGTAAATGAGTAGCAAAGTGTTCTCCGTAATGCCTCTGTGCATGCACATTAATAAATGCATGCAGGTGAATGAGACCTGAGAAAAAGTGGTGAAATTCCAGAGCACTCAACCTTGTGTTAGTCTGATTACAGGAGTCAGATGTCAGGACAAACCCACACAGACCTTTTGCCATTTCCTCTAAAGGTTAGAGGTCACTGCAACTTCAAATATCTCTGTCTGGAGCAGAGCAGCTACTCCACCGGACCACTGTATATTCATCTCCCTAACAGTCACACAACACTGACTAGAGTTTGCTTCCCTGTGCACGTACAAGATTTGACAAGTTATAGCTAGCCTGATTCACAGAGAGACCCTTCACTGTGCTGTATAGTGAAATATCAGTTATTCTCAACAGATTACAGGCCAAATCAAATGTATTTATAAAGCCCTTCTTACATCAGCTGATATATCAAAGTGCTGTTCAGAAACCCAGCCTAAAACCCCAAACAGCAAGCAATGCAGGTGTAGAAGCATGGTGGCTAGGAAAAACTCCCTAGAAAGGCCAAAACCTAGGAAGAAACCTAGAGAGGAACCAGGCTATGAGGGGTGGCCAGTCCTCTTCTGGCTGTGCCGGATGGAGATTATAACAGAACATGGCCAAGATGGTCAAATGTTCATAAATGACCAGCATGGTGAAATAATAATAATCACAGTAGTTGTCGAGGGTGCAACAAGTCAGCACCTCAGTTGGCTTTTCATAGCCAATCATTGAGAGTATCTCTACAGCTCCTGCTGTCTCTAGAGAGTTGAAAACAGCAGGTCTGGGACAGGTAGCACGTTCGGTGAACAGGTCAGGGTTCCATAGCCGCAGGCAGAACAGTTGAAACTGGAGCAGCAGCACGGCCAGGTGGACTGGGGACAGCAAGGAGTCATCATGCCAGGTAGTCCTGAGGCATGGTCCTAGGGCTCAGGTCCTCCGAGAGAGAGAGAAAAAGAAAGAAAGAAAGAAAAAGGAGAGAATTAGAGAGAGCATACTTCAATTCACACAGGACACTGGATAAGACAGGAGAAATACTCCAGATATAACAGACTGACCCTAGCCCCCTGACACAAACTACTGCAGCATAAATACTGGAGGCTGAGACAGGAGGGGTCAGGAGACACACCCCCGGACAGGGCCAAACAGGCAGGGTATAACCCCACCCACTTTGCCAAAGCACAGCCCCCACACCACTAGAGGGATAACTTCAACCACCAACTTACCATCCTGAGACAAGGCCGAGTATAGCCCACAAAGATCTCAGGTCCTCCGAGGAAGAGAGAAAAAGAAAGAAAGAAAAAGGAGAGAATTAGAGAGAGCATACTTCAATTCACACAGGACACCGGATAAGACAGGAGAAATACTCCAGATATAACAGACTGACCCTAGCCCCCTGACACAAACTACTGCAGCATAAATACTGGAGGCTGAGACAGGAGGGGTCAGGAGACACACCCCCGGACAGGGCCAAACAGGCAGGGTATAACCCCACCCACTTTGCCAAAGCACAGCCCCCACACCACTAGAGGGATAACTTCAACCACCAACTTACCATCCTGAGACAAGGCCGAGTATAGCCCACAAAGATCTCCGCCACGGCACAACCCAAGGGGGGGCGCCAACCCAGACAGGAAGACCAAGTCAGCGACTCAACCCACTCAAGTGACGCACCCCTCCTAGGAACGGCATGGAAGAGCACCAGTAAGCCAGTGACTCAGCCCCTTGAATAGGGTTAGAGGCAAAGAATCCCAGTGGAGAGAGGGGAACCGGCCAGGCAGAGACAGCAAGGTCGGTTCGTTGCTCCAGAGCCTTTCCGTTCACCTTCACACTCCTGGGCCAGACTACACTCAATCATATGACCTACTGAAGAGATGAGTCTTCAGTAAAGACTTAAAGGTTGAGACCGAGTCTGCGTCTCTCACATGGGTAGGCAGACCATTCCATAAAAATGGAGCTCTATAGGAGAAAGCCCTGCCTCCAGCTGTTTGCTTAGAAATTCCAGGGACAATTAGGAGGCCTGCGTCTTGTGACCGTAGTGTACGTGTAGGTATGTACGGCAGGACCAAATCAGAAAGAAAGGTAGTAGCAAGCCCATGTAATGCTTTGTAGGTTAGCAGTAAAACCTTGAAATCAGCCCTTGCCTTAACAGGAAGCCAGTGTAGGGAGGCTAGCACTGGAGTAATATGATCAAATTTTTTGGTTCTAGTCAGGATTCTACCAGCCGTATTTAGCACTAACTGAAGTGCTTTCGTGCTTTATCCGGGTAGCCGGAAAGTATAGCATTGCAGTAGTCTAACCTAGAAGTAACAAAAGCATGGATTAATTTTTCTGCATCATTTTTGGACAGAAAGTTTTTGATTTTTGCAATATTACGTAGATGGAAAAAAGCTGTCCTTGAAACAGTCTTGATATGTTTGTCAAAAGAGAGATCAGGGTCCAGAGTAACGCCGAGGTCCTTCAGTTTTATTTAAGACGACTGTACAACCATCAAGATTAATTGTCAGATTCAACAGAAGATCTCTTTGTTTCTTGGGACCTAGAACAAGCATCTCTGTTTTGTCTGAGTTTAAAAGTAGAAAGTTTGCAGCCATCCACTTCCTAATGCCTGAAACACAGGCTTCTAGGGAGGCAATTTTGGGGCTTCACCATGTTTCATTGAAATGTACAGGTGTGTGTCATCCGCATAGCAGTGAAAGTTAACATTATGTTTTCAAATAACATCCCCAAGAGGTAAAATATATAGTGAAAACAATAGTGGTCCCAAAACGGAACCTTGAGGAACACCAACATTTACAGTTGATTTGTCAGAGGACAAACCATTCACAGAGACAAATTGATATCTTTCCGACAGATAAGATCTAAACCAGGCCAGAACTTGTCCGTGTAGACCAATTTGGGTTTCCAATCTCTCCCAAAAAATGTGGTGATCGATGGTATCAAAAGCAGCACTAAGGACTAGGAGCACGAGGACAGATGCAGAGCCTCGATCGGACGCTATTAAACGGTCATTTACCACCTTCACAAGTGCAGTCTCAGTGCTATGATGGGGTCTAAAACCAGACTGAAGCATTTCGTATACATTGTTCATCTTCAGGAAAGCAGTGAGTTGCAGTGCAACAGCTTTTTCTAACATTTTAGAGAGGAATGGAAGATTAAATTATTTATTTTTTTTTCTGGGTCAATGTTTGGCTTTTTCAAGAGAGGCTTTATTACTGCCACTTTTACTGAGTATATCCACCGGATGTGTACCAGAGAGACGTTTATTATGTTCAACATAGGAGGGCCAAGCACAGGAAGCAGCTCTTTCAGTAGTTTAGTTGGAATAGGGTCCAGTATGCAGCTTGAAGGTTTAGAGGCCATGATTATTTTCATCATTGTGTCAAGAAATATAGTACTAAAACACTTGTCTCCCTTGATCCTAGGTCCTGGCAGAGTTGTGCAGACTCAGGACAATTGAGGTTTGGAGGAATACGCAGATTTAAAGAGGAGTCCGTAATTTGCTTTCTAATGATCATGATCTTTTCCTCAAAGAAGTTCATGAAATTAATACTGCTGAAGTGAAAGCCATCCTCTCTTGGGGAATGCTGCTTTTTAGTTAGCTTTGTGATAGTATTAAAAAAAAGTTCTTATTTTCCTCAATTAAGTTGGAAAAATAGGATGATCGAGCAGCAGTGAGGGCTCTTCGATACTGCACGGTACTGTCTTTCCAAGCTAGTCGGAAGACTTCCAGTTTGGTGTTGCTCCATTTCCGTTCCAATTTTCTGGAAGCTTGCTTCAGAGGCTCGGGTATTTTCTGTATACCAGGGAGCTAGTTTCTTATGACAAATGCTTTTAGTTTTTAGGGGTGCAACTGCATCTAGGGTATTGCGCAAGGTTAAATTGAGTTCCTCAGTTAGGTGGTTAACTGATTTTTGTCCTCTGAAGTCCTTGGGTAGGCAGAGGGATTCTGGAAGGGCATCAAGGAATCTTTGGGTAGTCTGAGAATTTATGGCACGACTTTTGATGCTCCTTGGTTGGGGTCTGAGCAGATTATTTGTTGCAATTGCAAACGTAATAAAATGGTGGTCCGATAGTCCAGGGTTATGAGGAAAAACATTAAGATCCATAACATTTATTCCATGAGACAAAACTAGGTCCAGAGTATGACTGTGACAGGGAGTAGGTCCAGAAACATGTTGGACAAAACCCAGAGTCGATGATGGCTCCGAAAGCCTTTTGGAGTGGGTCTGTGGCCTTTTCCATGTGAATATTAATAAAGTCACCAAAAATGTGAATATTATCTGCTATGACTACAAGGTCCGATAGGAATTCAGGGAACTCAGTGAGGAACGCTGTATATGGCCCAGGAGGCCTGTAAACAGTAGCTATAAAAAGTGATTGGGTAGGCTACATAGATTTCATGACTAGAAGCTCAAAAGACAAAAACGCAACACCTCCGCCTTTGCGGGATGCACGGGGGATATGGTCACTAGTGTAACCAGGAGGTGAGGCCTCATTTAACACAGTAAATTCATCAGGCTTAAGCCATGTTTCAGTCAGGCCAATCACATCAAGATTATGATCAGTGATTAGTTCATTGACTATAACTGCCTTTGAAGTGAGAGATCTAACATTAAGTAGCCCTATTTTGAGATGTGAGGTATCACGATCTCTTTCAAAAATGGCAGGAATGGAGGAGGTCTTTATTCTAGTGAGATTGCTAAGGCGAACACCGCCATGTTTAGTTTTGCCCAACCTAGGTCAAGGCACAGACACGGTCTCAATGGGGATAGCTGAGCTGACTACACTGACTGTGCTAGTGGCAGACTCCACTAAGCTGGCAGGCTGGCTAACAGCCTGCTGCCTGGTCTGCACCCTATTTCATTGTGGAGCTAGGGGAGTTAGAGCCCTGTCTATGTTCGTAGATAAGATGAGAGCACCCCTCCAGCTAGGATGGAGTCCATCACTCCTCAACAGGCCAGGCTTGGTCCTGTTTGTGGGTGAGTCCCAGAAAGAAGGCCAATTATCTACAAATTCTATCTTTTGGGAGGGGCAGAAAACAGTTTTCAACCAGCGATTGAGTTGTGAGACTGCTGTAGAGCTCATTACTCCCCCTAACTGGGAGGGGGCCAGAGACAATTACTCGATGCCGACACATCTTTCTAGCTGATTTACACGCTGAAGCTATGTTGCGCTTGGCGACCTCTGACTGTTACATCCTAACATCGTTGGTGCCGACGTGGATAACAATATCTCTATACTCGCCAGTTTTAGCTTTGACAGATCGTCAGTAGGACTCGGCAGCTGTCTCACCTTGCATTAAGAGAGACAGCAGCCCCAAGTGCAAACAGCCACTCTCATCGCTGGACAGAGAAGAAAAAGTTAACATTAACAAAAACAGAGCAATAAAGTGTGAGGACCTTTGAGTAGTGAGGGAGGAGGGGCCTATAAATGGACAGGAGAAGAGCCAGTTTACAGGCCAGCCCTCCTCCCTCTCCTCTGTTCTTCTCTTGCCTTACTCCACTAATCCAAACACCTGGAGGGCAGGGAGGAGGGGGAAGAGACTGCCCCATGTGACTGGGAGCTCACATGCAGCGTTACGCAACGTGTTACTGTAACACCTTGACTGGAGCCAGGGAGGTTAAGTAAAGCAGGGCCTGCTCGGCACACTCTGCCAAGGGCACGGGAGGGGGCGGCGGGCCAGCTGGTGGGGTGACATCAAGTCAAAGAAGTCATGTATCAGCTGGTGTGTGCCACCATATTCGGTTGTAAGAATCAAACAACTTGCTTTGTGTTCTCAAAAATAGTAGTACTGTACATTAGCTGAACTTTGTAATAATTTTGTTAGTGACATTGCTGACTGATTGTGGAACTAGGAGTAGAAATTAGTTATACAGATCACCATCATAAGCTGCATCAATCATTAACTTGTGATATTCACAAATCATATTTACACAAATAAAACGCAAGACTAGGAAAACGTTACATTACTTAGGGGGATTCCATGGTAACAGAGCGATGGTGAATCTCAAACTTTCACTTTAAAATGCATGTCAACCAAAAACCAGTAATTGTAAACTTTTTTTGTGGAAATTGTTAAAAGTAGTCCTTTTGCATAGAGTTGTGTTTTTTTTTAAACTTTGCAATCATTGTTTTTTTGTTTGGCATACATTTTAAAGGAAAAGAATCGGCGTCTCATCATCACTCTGTTACTGTGGAATTGTCTGTAGGTAGGCAAGAGTCCAAGGTAACTATAAATGAATAACTTATGTAGCATTCTTAAACAATGTTGTTTGGTAAGAAAACACTATGGTTTAGGCTTAAGTAGGAAGTACTGCATAACTGCCAGTCTTTACTATAGGGTAATAATTACATAGGGATATTTCACTGGTTGTTACTGTGGTACAACATAAGGCTAAGATATTGTGCGACTTTACAAGCCAATAAATAACCATAACAGATAAGGCAAAATAAGGCCTTTGAAACCATTCAACTTGAACATTGAACATTTCTATTTTTAGAAAAGCCTCTGTCCTCCAGCTCCAGAGGCATGGGTTCAGTGAGGACAGGGAGAGGATCTGCGCTGGGTAAAGTTCACAATGGTGCACAGAAGGGCAGAGTCAACAGCACAGGGGAAACACACAACACATTTCTGGGGGGCTTTCACAAGTCAGGGAGAGGGGTTAAGCAGGAGTTAAGGCAGAGAGTATGAGGTCCACTAAACCTGTAAACCCAGGTTCTTCAGATGATAATCTCAGTTCTTGTCAAAACACACTGCTTTTACTTGACCTTGTGAAGGTTCAGCCATGGGCAAATAAACACCAAGTAAGCAAAACTAGAGATTATTTTGTAAACGCTTGGGAGCGTATCAGGCCCATCTCTGTGGTGAGAGGATGTGGTGTCCTCACCATTAGAGTGAAAGAGAAAAGTGAGCATGGCTTCTGAAGTTCAGGTTGACAACTTTAACATGCTCTGTCGTAAACAGATCTGTGTTATGTAGCTGTGCTGCCGAGTTGCTATTGGATTGAGTTGAGTACACTCACTGCACTGTAGATGTATTTTAGACTCCAAGCTCGTCCTCATACTCATTCATTTCCAACGATAACTTGATATTCATCTTTCCACTAATAGGCCTATCTCATCTGGCTTATTCTTCTGGGACGTAGTAATGCATCCTAATCCACACCACCATACTATCTTTTTAGTTCCATTATATTATCTTTACTGTTTCATTCAAATTGATTTAATCTTTATAGTATCTAAGCATTTTTACTGAAAATCTTGATGCAAAAAAGTAAGGAATCCCAAGTTAAAGTATCTCAACCACAAATATTTCCTCTGTACTGTAAATACTTCCAAAGTGTGTGTGAGAGAGATAAACAATGTGACAGAAAGAAGACAGAAGGGAGCTTTAAAGTAATCCTGCTCTTTGTTCACTGTTTCAGCAAATATGGGTTATGAACTAATAAGTTACAGGGGGAAAAAGACTGCTATTGTCCTCAAACCAACAGAGAGAAAGAAAAAGGGGCATATGGGTGGGTTGCTAGGGAGAAAATAAAGAGAGAGAGAGAAGGAGCTAAAGAGAGAGAGAGAGTGAGTGAGTAGGAGAGAAGGCCAGCACATGAAGTCAGATTGTGTGTTGTCTGGGAGCCATGTGCTTAGGCCAAGCCTTTAAGTAAGTGGAGCTGTGAACATCAGAGCATGAGTCATGCTGGAGGAGCCACTGCACCTCCATTCACACACACACACAGTTAGAGAAGTCAGGGAATGGAAAACATTAACACACCGGGCCAAATGACAGAATAATGATAGGAAACATTTCCATGTAACTCTTCAATGACAAAAACCGAGGAAAGGGAACATGCTCTATACTGGATTAGAGAAGGGGAATAGCCTGATTTGAAGCATTGTCACGGGAACAGCAAGACCTCCTTTAGGCCACTGGGGTAAAATTCACAACGGTGCACAGAAGGGCAAAATGTAGCAGCGGGGTTGTACAACCAGTGGCAGCAGCAGAGGCTTGAATGGCAAAAGATGCATTGGCTGAGAAAGGAACAGTGGGTGAGTTAACGGTCTGCAGTTACGCCATGGTAAAGGAGGCACAGTCCCAATGGCAGCAAAACTGCTTTGGAAATATGGATGAGAATTCCCAACACTTATGACAACTGAGTGCCTCACTTTGTCTTACCTTCTTTGCACCACTGAGGTGTAAAAGTGAATGTAAAAGGTACAGGTAGCTGCCAAAATAAAGGAAACACTTGAGTAAATGAAAGAAGGTTTATTGAAAGCAGGTGGTTCCACACAGGTGTGGTTCCTGAGTTAATTAAGCAATTAACATCCCATCATGCTTAGGGTCATATTTAAAAATGCCCAGTTGCCCATTATTTTGGATGCTAAGGCTAGAAGAAGAGATCTGACTTTGACAGGGGCGTGTCAAAGGAGCATAAGGGGTTTAAAGGGTGTGTGTGTGCCAATGAGGGGATTCTATTAATGCCCAGGGCGTGAACGGGTTAGCGTTAATTGCATTCAATTTGTAACCGGGTGTGAGCCAGATGCCCCATTCTGTCCGACGGCGAAGTCGGCTCAAAACAAAAGGGACGTAGGTTAGTCAGTTGGAGTAATGAGTAGGATTATGTGTTTTGTGTGTGTATGTGTGTGTGTGTGTCAGTCACCAGATCTCAAACTAATTGAACACTTATGGGAGATTCTGGAGCAGTGCCTGATAGAGCATTTTCCACCCCCATCAACAAAACATCAAATGATCCAATTTCTCATGGAAGAATGGGGTCGCTCCAATAGAGTTCCAGACATTTGTAGAATCTATGTCAAGGTGTATTGAAGCTGTTCTGGCTCGTGGTGGCCGATAGCCCTATTAAGACACTTCATGTTGGTGGTGTTTCCTTTATTTTGGCAGTTACCTGTATGTACACAACAAAAGGGTGAGGTTTTATGGAATTTACATTTACTGATGTGTGTGCAGTGCCAATATTGACAGTTCCCCTGTGTCTTCTCAGATGTGGCTCCTCATCAAAGCCCCCATACCTGCATCACTACAGAACTATTTATATTCTCCTCACTACTGTCAGTCTGAGCTCCATCACTGCCTCCACAACAGAGAGGCAGAGATAGAAACGGAGGAGCTCAGTTGAGAAACATCATCATCGCTCACCTGGTAGTGGAGAAACAAGGAATAACTTAGTTGAGAGTGTGGAAGGCTGAACATTTGGCTAGTGTGTAACTATGTACACTATATGAATAGTATGTATTAATGTACATATGGATTCTAAATGTATCCATATTCAAAGCTTTATATGAGCGTTGCCAGAAGATACCGACCCTACCGTTATGTTTGTTTACACTGAGCTGCACTGAAGTTGGAACACAATCATGGTTGCATTAAGACACCGTGGAGCCGGCGCGAGATATGGGTCGGAAAACATACCTCAATGCACGGATAGAATATGCCAATGTACTCCAAATTTGACCTTTATTCACACTGCTCCATCGAGAAGATTAAAATACTTTAGTTTTTAGTTTTCCCAGAAAAGCAGTAGCCACCTCAGCCATTTTGGAATAACACTTCATGTTGAACAACAAAGGAGCTGATTGGCTGACACTGCCATTCCAAAATGTCTGCGGTGGCTACTGATAGCTAGCATGAGGACAAAAGGGCAGTTTTCCAGGAAAACTAGCAACATTTTAATCTTCAATGGAACAGTGTTTTAATGTAACCAGGATTGCGTTCCGACCTCAGTGCAGCTCAGTGTAAACAAGCGTAAGGGTAGGGTCGGTATCTTCTGGCAATATATGAGGGGTGCATATCAAAGTGGGGTTGCATGCACAGTGTAGTGCATATTGTGTGTAATGTATGTTACACTCTTAGAAAAAAGGAAAACCTTTTTGGTTCCATGTAGAACCCTCTGTGGAAAGGGTTCTACATGGAACCGAAAAGGTTCTCCCTGGAGCCAAAATGGGTTCTTCCAAGGGTTCTCCTATGTAGATTGCTGAAGAACACTTTTAGGTTCTAGATAACACACTTTTTTCTAAGAGTGTAGGCTCATGTGTGCATGGTTGGGTCAGTGCATGTCTGGCTATTCTCTAAAACCCCAAGCTTCCTCTTCTCAGAATAGGGAACCAGCCTCTGCTAATCGGAAGCATACAGAGCAGACAACACAGCTCTGGACTGGCTTTAATTCAGGTTGCAAGGGCACTTGTACATCTATTTATGATGTTGAAAACAGTGACCCCAACACACACAGACTGTCCAGTGCGGTAGGTAGCAGATAAGAGCGTTGGGCCAGTAACTAAAAGATTGCTGGTTCAAATCCCTGAGGGCAGTGGTGGAAAAAGGGTGGAAAAATCTGCTCCCGGGAAACGTGGATGTCGATTGAGGCAGCACCCCCACCTCTCTGATTCAGTGGGGTTGGGTTAAATGCAGAAGACACATTTCAGTTGAATGTGTGCAGTTGTGCAACTGACTAGGTATCCCCTTTCCTTTCCCAGTCTCCACACATGCCAACATTCCTCTGGTTCTATGCAGTAAACATTCTCTTCCATATAGAGAACCAGCCACACTATTCTGAGAAGAGAAAGCTTGGGGTTTTAGAGAACAGCCAGACATGCACTGACCCAAGCATGCATACATAAGCCTAACAGTTGGCTGTAAACAAGTCAATGCTATGTAAGTCAGAGAAGGTTTATTTTCAGGAGCCAAGAGAAAGGTATAGGCACACTGCCGCCCTCTCTGACAACTTCATGTCATGCTTGATTCTTGAAACTTAATCGTCCATGATTGTTTTGGATTGATTTTGAATTGGGTGTGTCTAATTTGGACTACAGTTTGCTGCCTATCAAATAATCAGCCCTCTGTGGCTCCTCAAAAACCCAGGTAAGGCCCATGACTTAACCTCTTAAGTCTACAGAGCCTGATTTTGGGCACAAAAATGTATGACAATATGTTTACACTACTTATGTTATTAATTTCACACAGTTGTATAAGTCAGAACACAAAAGAATAGACAGTTCTAGGATACTCAGGATTCTCTGTCGAATGAATGTGTCTCTGGCTTCATCTAGTGGTCGGCTAAATCTTTACAATGCATTTTGTCAGCTATTTTCCACGTCACGTCAAAGGGGCGGCCCTGAGAAAAACTGCTCTCCTGGTCGACACGCTAGCAAACGCGTGGCAGATCATCACTGGCGTACATAGTACATGAATGTGAATGAGCCGTATCGTGTTTCTCCTCCAGATCTGCTGACCAGAGCAGTTCATTTACCCGCTGCTTCCTTCCTCTACTTAACACCCCATAGTATAAAGTAGAGCCCTCAAGCCCACCCCAGCACTGTGACGATTTAACAAATTAATCTACCCAATATCACTCTGCTGAGTTTGCGAGAGGACTCGATAACCATGGATTTTCCTTTTTTGTTTCCATCAAACTAAATCCTTCACTAGACAGTAATCCTTAACTAGATAGTCACCTGACAAAGTTCCCCAACTACATACAGTATCAATGGAGTGTGTGTGCCAATGAGGGGATTATATTAATGCCCCAGGCAAACCCCGGGTGAACAGGATTAGCATGGATTGCATTCGATTTGGAACCGGGCTGCCTCCCGGGCGTGAGCAGAATCAAATCAAATGTTATTTGTCACATGCTCCGAATACAACTGGTGTAGACTTTACCGTGAAATGCATGCGTACGAGCCCTTCCCAACGATACGGAAAAATAATAATAAGAGGAATAAAATAGACAAGAATATACAGGGAGTCCCAGTACCAGATCAATATACAGGGAGTCCCAGTACCAGATCAATGTGCAGGGGTACAAAGTATTTGATGTAGATATGTACGTGCAGGGTAAAGTGACTAGACATCAGCATAGATAATAATATAAGAGTAAAATAAAGAACTGTGTAGCCTCGCTCTGTCGGCTCAAAACACAAGTAATGTAGGTTCAGCATGTGGAGTAATGAGCAGGATTCTGTTTTCACATGCAAAAATGATTGTTTTTTTTAAATAAAAACGCTTTATCTGCATTCCCAATGAAAACTGGTTTTAAAAATGTAAATATATATTTTATAGAAATTGTTGCATTGTTTACAATATGACTGAGTGGCGCAGATTACCATTTGATTTGAGCAGGGCTCACCTCCCTCACCGGTTTTGCCTGGTCACGGGATGGGCCATAGCCCGGTTCAACCCAGGGCACCTTAATCGAATCCCCTCATTGACATGGCGAGTATTCACACATCCTAATCAACAGAGAATGAGTCTCAGCGGCATCCTACTGCCTCCATGTAGTATATGGTTGTAAATTCACTTTTCCATTTGAATCAACAAGCTCCGGAGCATGCAATGAAGCACAAAGGTGTCTATTGCCACCTACTGGCCCCATTTAGCAATGGTTTGCCAATGCATGAACAAATAGAAAGAATCAAGTCTAGATTCACAATGGCTCAAACTACATGTTCAAAGGACTAATAAACACTTTTCTATCTTGTCAGGTTGTATTGTTTTTTGTAAAATAGAGTATTTGTTATCCCCGGGACATTCATTAATGATAGGCCACCTTCTCTCATACTAAAACTAACTGAAGTGAAGAGACAGAATTCAGTAACTCTTGGAGGACAGTGGAAGTTGATAAAGTTCTTGTTAACAGTAAAACCAAATTGGCTTATACCCTTCGTCAGGGTTTACAGAAAGATACTGTAAATGGTAAAGGTAGGGTTTTATATATTTCATACTGACCCCTATGGGTTCAGTGACCAATCACAATGGGATTATAAAACAAACATGATGTGATTGGTAAATGAGTTGCAGAAAGCTGACAAATTGGATTTAGGCATAGACTAACCAATAGATTGCGCAATAATTTTTTGTAATTGGACCAACGTGATTATAACGTGGATGACTAATGATCTAAAGCTGGGAATGTGATACAGTGTAGCCAGGATAAAATCAAAGACTAAACTTAGTGCTCTACGACAATAGATGTATTTAAAGTTCTACAGACAAATGTTTGAACCAGTCAATACTGTAGCCTGCTCCTTTTTACAGAGAAGAGTTTGCTCTTTTGTCAGTAGGGTTCAGTCCAATTGCACATGTACTGTCGACCTACATACCTCACCCACAGAGCTCAAATAAACTTCATGCTTTGATCTACTGAATTGAAGAAGGCCTGTGGAGGGGAGGTGTCTGTAAATAAAAGTATTCCTGCGTTGTGGCATACATTTTTGTGTTGTCGATATGGTTGTCCTTGTTCGATAGAGCCATTGGCCGTCTTTCAGCCATGTTCCTATCAGCGGATTAATTGCTAACTATACAAACTGACACATTTTTTCCAGTCTCTGAAAGACAACTCATTTGGGGCGGTGCTTCGTGCTCTGGCCCCGTCCCTCCCAAGGCAGACTTATTTGAAAGGGAGGCGGACACTAACAAACAAAACAATTTCTTGGGCAAATGGCTTCAAGTAATTCCTATCACCAACTTGAATTCGAAGATGTAGCAATTTGTTTGCTACATGGTGACATTCAACCACACGTTTCATACTAAAAGTAGAAGAGGTTTTACAATCAGAGATCTATTGTATCTCGATTGTAAAACCTCTTTTCTTTAAAGTCGTAGATATGGCTACTAAACAGCAAGCTTTAACGTTACAGCCAGCCACCTAAAGCTAGGTTTACCAGCCAACGTTAGCATGACTGGAGTTGGTTAGCTAGTTAGCCTGGCACCGGCTAACTTGTCACTATGCACCAGGCCTCCCGTTTGTAACTTTTTAGCAAATGTGTAACATCAGCAAATGTACATAGTTTTACTAGCTAGCTATGTAACATAATTGACAAGGGTTGACATTGGTTATGATTATGACCATGGACACATTTCAAAATCATAGGCATGTATCTTTTATATTTTGCCTTCATTTAACCAGGTAGGCCAGTTGATAAGTTCTCATTTACAACTGCGACCTGGCCAAGATAAAATAAAGCAGTGCGACAAAAACAACAACTCAGCGTTACACATAAACAAACGTATAGTCAATATGTAGTGAGGGCCAGCCAACGAGAGCATACAGGTTGCAGTGGTGGGTAGTATATGGGGCTTTGGTGACAAAACAAATGGCACTGTGATAGACTACATCCAGTTTGCTGAGTAGAGGGTTGGAGGCTATTTTGTAAATGACATCGCCAAAGTCAAGGATCGGTAGGATAGTCAGTTTTACGAGGGTTTGTTTGGCAGCATGAGTGAAGGAGGCTTTGTTGAGAAATAGGAAGCCGATTCTAGATGTAATTTTGGATTGGAGATGCTTAATGAGTCTGGAAGGAGAGTTTACAGTCTAACCAGACACCTCGGTATTTGTAGTTGTCCACATATTCTAAGTCAGAACCATCCAGAGTAGTGATGCTAGTCGGGCGGGAGGGTGCGGGCAGCAATCAGTTGAAGAGCATGCACTTAGTTTTACCAGCATTTAAAAGCAGTTGGAGGCCACGGAAGGAGTGTTGTATGGTGTTGAAGCTCGTTCGGAGGTTTGTTAGCACTATGTCATGGCGTTGCCCTCTTTGGACACCGCGAGCACCATCCCCCTACCTCGGCACCATCTCTCTCTGTCTCCTACAACCAGGCTGCTGTGGTCAGAGAGGTCGTAAATTCCTAGGGAAGATCCTGCCTCATGGCCAGACAGTATAGAGAGAGTGAGTGTCATAGAGAGAACAAAGGAATTTCTTACACCTCACAGAACTGGAGAACCGAACGACATTTATGTTCTGGAGAAGGTATAAAAGATCGGTGAAGAATCCAGCTACGAACTGGTCCGTTTGGTACAATTTTGTGAAACTCATGGGAGACAATACGGCCACATTACAATAACTGTCACGCCCTGACCTTAGTTCCTTTTTATGTCTCTATTTTGGTTTGGTCAGGGCGTGAGTTGGGGTGGGCATTCTATGTTTTTTTCCTATGTTTTCTATTTCTATGTGTTTGGCCTGGTATGGTTCCCAATCAGAGGCAGCCGTCTAATGTTTTCTCTGATTGAGAACCATACTTAGGTATGCCTTTTCCCACCTGGTGTTTGTGGGTAGCTGTTTTCTGTTTTGTGTTGTAGCACCTTTCAGGACTGTTTTGATTTTCGTTGTTTCATTTTGTTATTTTGTATTTCGTGTTCAGTTATAATAAATTAAAATGGACACTTACCACGCTGCGTTTTGGTCCGATCTTTCCTGTTCAGATGAAGATCGTTACAATAACGCTGTTTATACAATAGCCTCAGATATGAGGCTTACATCTAATTGTTGTATAAGATGAATGAGTGAGGATGATACTGTTTATGAAATTGTGTAATGTGATTTTGGACTGTTTAATGAAGGAAACTCCAATTCCCTTTGGAGTTTAACTAAATCAGAGGACCGCCCATGAGCACAGTTATGGTCTTTCGTCCTGGGACTGGCCTGCTCTTCCGAATAAAACCCCCACCCGGGTTTTCTATCGTCAGACCAAGCTTACCTCAATTACGAGATGGCTAAAGGTTGCAGACCAGCTTACCTCGATAACGAGAGGGCCAAGGTTTGAGACCACTGCTGAACTTTTAGCCATCCCACCTGGTTAAACGTTTAGACTATCGATACCGACAGAATAAGAACAAGTCTTTGATATTAATTACTAGTCTGCAGCTAGGAATTTGGTATCATTGAACGCGAAGACCGACAACTGCCGAAACATCTATTCTATGACGACATGAATGAATGTCACTCTGAACTATCCATTCTAATCACGACAGAGAGAGAGCGGGCGGACAGACTCTCCAACAGAAACAAACTTTTCTACAGAGATCCCGACGACACACTGAGCGTAAATATATATATATTGATTGCAATTGTTCCCGAATGAGTGAGCGTTCATGTGCAAAGGATTAGCATTTCAATTGTTATAATTATCATTCTGTCTAACAAGCCGCCATACTGGTTTAGCCCACTAGGGCACACCCTCCTATCATTTCTTTGTAAACATATCTATTTTGTTTGTTTGTGTGATGCATTTCTGTGAATTACTTAGTAAATAAATGATTTTAAGACAAATGATGTATGGATGACTCATAGTGAAGACTGGGTTCGTGCAGATAACCAACAATTTACGACGTTTGGAATGAGACTAACGTGAGGTAAATAATTAATTAGAAGACTAAGTGACCAGATATTAAAATATCTGAAAGTTATATTAGGGAAATTATAACTTTGTAATCTAAATATTTTCCTTGGTCCCCCAACTTCCTAGTTAGTTACATGATTATGTAGTTTAATCACGTAATAATAATTACAGATAATTTTTGATAAAGATATGTCTTCAGTTTTAATGATGCCAAAGACACGACAACAGTGTCCAAAGAAGGGCCAGATCTATACAGAATGGTGTCGTCTGCGTAGAGGTGGATCAGAGAATCAGCAGCAAGAGCGACATCATTGATATATACAGAGAAAAGAGTCGGTCCGAGACTTGAACCCTGTGGCACCCCCATAGAGACTGCCAGAGGTCCGGACAACAGGCCCTCCGATTTGACACACTGAACTTTATTTGAGAAGTAGTTGGTGAAACAGGCGAGGCAGTCATTTGAGAAGCCAAGGCTATTGAGTCTGCCGATAAGAATGCGATGATTAACGGAGTCGAAAGCCTTGGCCAGATCGATGAAGACGTCTGCACAGTACTGTCTTTTATCGATGGCGGTTATGATATCCTCTAGGACCTTGAGCGTGGCTGAGGTGCACCCATGACCAGCTCGGAAACCAGATTGCATAGTGGAGAAGGTACGGTGGGATTCAAAATGGTCGGTGATATGTTTGTTAACTTGGCTTTCGAAGATTTTAGAAAGGCGTGACGCTAGATAGTATTCCAAACAGATGTAAATAACAATTATTGGCTGTCCAGCAAGCTAGCTAGCTAAATTGACTAAGAGTGAGGAGAAACAATACAACAATTTAATTTAACTGTTGTAAAGCTCTACAACTGATAAGATGGTTTTACTATAAAAAGTATTTGCCTAAGCATGCTGTTAGACATGACTGTAGCTAGATACTGTCTGCCTACCTACCTATGTACATTTGTACAGTCTGGTCACTGTGCAAATGTTGAGGGTTATGCCATATTTACTTCTATTAGGCTAGATATTGTTCTAAATGTAATCGCTGTGCCTATGCACATGTACACATGTTCAACTAGTCTGTCCTAGTGGTGTTATGCTGGCATAGTTCAACTGTCGTTCAAACTGTGGAGTATCATTTATTATATATTTTTTGTCTTACAGAATACCGTGTGGTGCCTGGGCTTCTTTCTGGATTGGATTCTTGGAGAGAAACAGAATTCCTTTGCCTGCATATGTCATTGTAGCAGAACTGTATCCCATGAACTGTATCCCTCTCGATGGATTGCACAAGCAGAAGATGACTCAAGAGGAGATGAATAGCAGTTTGATCATGACAACACTCCCACAGCTTTACAAGTGTTCCCTGAACTTAGTGTGTTTCTTTGGAATGACAATTTCATCATGACCACCTCTCCCATCATCTGCTGATCACCAGTTCTCTTAGCTACAGATTGTTACACCAAATAATGTGATTTATCCAAAGATTTTTGGTATCCATTACTGGGAGTTACAGGAAAGATAGTGTTTGGTGTAGAACCGAATTTTCCACCAACCTTAGCTTGGTGATGCTGTCATCCTCAATTTGTGGAAAAAGGAGTCTCATAAAATGTCTGTGTCCAGTTGCAAGAGGGTCTGTTTTAATTTAGAAATCGCTCTAGTTACTTTTTTTGCTCCATTAAGTAATCCAACAATTTGTACGCTGCTATCTTGTCTATTTCAAGTCTTCTCTCATTGATCAAGACAGGTGTCTGTCATCATGACATGTGGCATGGACACCTTTCAATGGTCTGACAAATACAGCTGTAGCTCGGCCACCTTCCACCACAGATGCGGAAGGCTGACATAGGCGGATGCGGTGGATTGAGACGCAGCCCGTGCAAAAAAACATCTCTAGCTTAAATGTTTTAATTCTGATGGGGATTTTTTAAATTACTTTGATGCACGAGTCAAGACTCTTAAAGTATTAAAAACAAAGTAGTCACACTTACAGGTTCATTTAGAATGTGCTCCAAAAAAGTTACTAACTTGTGGTAACACGATACAGCTCTGATCATGTACTGTAAGTCCAAACCTTCAAAAGTCAACATTACATGGAACGCAATTACATCGTGAATACATGGCATTCAATTACATCAGGTTCAGCAGCGGGACGATTTTTGTTGTTGAGTGGATGGTCAGGGGGCTGGAACAACGAGGACTACATTGTAACAGTGGACTACTACAGCAGATACTTCGAACTCGACAAGCTTCACAGCACCACATCTGCAGCTGTGATACATAAGCTGAAAGCAGCCTTTGCCAGGCATGGCATTGTAGAGACTTTAATATCTGACAATGGGCCCTGTTACAAATCAAATGACTTTGAATCCTTCACAAAAGCATGGGAGTTCACACGTCACCACAAACCCGCATTACCCTCAAAGTAATGGCCTTGCTGAAAAATCTGTGCAGATCGCTAAATCACTCATGGATAAAGCAAAAGCAGACAAGAGAGACCCCTACCTCAGTCTTCTTGAATACCGCAACACTCCAGTTAACAACTTCAAATCACCAGCCCAGCTGTTGATGAGCCGCAGACTTCGCCCAATCCTTCCCAGCACCAACCAGCAGCTGCAACCTGAGGTTGTCAGCTACAAGGAAATGCATGGAAAACGTGCACAGAGACAACAACAACAAAAGCGATAATACAACAGGTCAGCTAGACCACTGCCACCACTGATCGACGGAGAGTCAGTTAGAATCCAAGAGCATGGCCTCTGGAAGCCAGCAGTCGTCATCCAGCCAGCTGACACTGAACGTTCATATCACGTCCACACCGCAGAAGGAGTGGTGTACCGCCGCAATCGTCGTCACCTACTGAACACAAAAGAACAACACACTGATGAGATGAACTGTTCCCCTGAAAGAGAACATGATGTACTAAACACACACACAGCACAACATACACCATACTTACCTGCAACACCACAAGAGCTGTTGACTGAAACAGAAGCATGCTCAGCATCATATCGCACAAGGTCAGGAAGAGAGGTCAAGCCCAGAGCTGTCCTAGACCTGTGAAATGTCAAAGGGTGTAGGCAGATCGCTGCCCTAAAAGAGTTCCAGACTGTAAACTTGTTATTGAAAGTTCATTTGAAATGCTTTGGTATTGTGTTTGAAATGTTAAGATGTATTTCTACTGTGAAAGCTGAGTTGCTGAGAATCCCTTGTTTGAAAAGTAACACTATGTTGGATCATTGTTTCAGAGTCTTTGTTGATTCAGTTGGTGTAGTATGCAATATAAATGGTTACTTACCTTGAGTTCAAACTGCAGAGCATGTTTTCAAAAGAAACGCTTAGAATATGTCAACGTTTTTCTTTTGTTTTAAAAGGGGGATGTAATATTAATATGTGTAAACATACTGAATTATAATTGGATGCATTTTACCGCCATATCATACTGTGCTATGATTGGTTAAGACCACCCAAATGGTTAGGTCATGGTCAGTTTGATCCTGGTTGGCGATACGTGAATATGCCAGTTATAGCTAGCTAATAAAGAGCTACGTTAAGAAATATCCTGTAGTACTGCATTTTATTATTTTGTACAAAGTGTGCAAAACAAGACAGATAGAATTATGGTCAGATTTTCCAAATGGAGGGCGGGGGAGAGCTTTGCATGCATCTCTGTGTGTGGAGTAAAGGTGGTCTAGGATTTTCCCCCCCTTGTTGCACATGTGACATGCTGGTAAAAATGTTGTGAAACTGATTGAAGTTTGCCTGCGTTAAAGTTCCCGGCCACTAGGAGAGACGCTTCTGGGTAAGCATTTTCTTCTTTGCTTATGGCAATATAGAGTTGGTTGAGAGCGGTCATCGTGCCAGCTTCGCTTTGTGGTGGTAAATAGACGGCTACAAATAATACATATGAGAACTCTCTTGGTAGATGGTGTGGTCTACAGTTTATCATAAGGTACTCTACCTCAAGCGAACAATACCTCGAGACTTCTTTAATATTAGACATCGCGCACCAGCTGTTATTGACAAAAATACCCCCCCCCCAATCGTTTTACCAGAGGTAGGGTCTCTGTTCTGCCGGTGCACGGAAAATCCGGCTAGCTCCATGTTGTCCGCATCTTCATTTAGCCACATCTCGGTGAAACATAAGACGGGACATTAAAAACGGTGACGTTGGTAGGATATTTATCTTTAGAGGTCATTTATCAGTGATAAGTTGTAAACGTGTATTATTAGTATTAATTATTATTATCCATATTTTGTCTCATTCACTTATTTTTTTCCTGCACTCTTGGATCCCGGAGCATAACATTCGTTGTACCCTGCAATTACATCTGCTTCCTTGTACGAGTGACTAAACACAATCTAATCTAATCAAGAAGCTTTGTTTCCCTATCACTATGAAAACCCCAGCAGTGTTACAGTTCTTGACACACACAAACCGGTGCGCCTGGCACCTACCCTGTTCAAAGGCACTTAAATATTTTGTCTTGCCCACACATACAGGATCCATGTCTCAAGGCTTTAACATCTATTGTCTCAAGGATTAAAATTCTTCTTTAACCCATCTCCTCCCCTTCATCTACAATAACAGGTGACATCAATAAGGAATCATAGCTTTCACCTGGATTCACCTGGTACGTCTATGTAATGGAAAGAGCAGGTGTTCCTAATGTTTTGAACAATCAGTGTATATCACTCTAATATGGGTGGGAATATTTTAGAACAGATTTCCAAAATTGAAATCACTAGGACCTGATTTGCTGGTGTTTTTAGTCCTTTATGTCCAACAACTAAAACACGTTTTTTTTTTTAAATGTATTTTTTTTCAGAAAACTTGGGGAGCCAAATAAAATCACCTGTGGGCCAAATTCATGCCACCAGTTGGGGAACACCGAATTACATTATGCATATAAGTGCCAGTCTTACAGAATGGCATACGTTAGCCTATATATTCAGAGATATGGAAACCAATAATCTTAGAATCATTAAGGCAAATACAGTATAAGAAATGTTGACAAACACCGAAAAGGTGTAGAGAAACTTTATTTTGAGCACAGAGACAATGAAACTGGACAGCTCAGTAAAAGTACAGGCATTTGAGATATCCTGTTGCTTGAATCATTCAGTTTTTTCATGTTTGCAGGATTTTCACATAGCATTGTACAATCCATATATATTTAACACTTCCTCTTTAGTTTACAATTATCTTTAACGCTATTCATCTCAAAGAGACCAACTAAGCAACCTCTGAGAATTCAGTTTTGGCAGATTTGTAATATACATTAGATTTAAATCTTGGTTCAAATTACCCATCTACAAGCGCTGGATGAAATTCTCTGGCAGATGAAAGCGCCTCGAGTTATTTATAGCACCTAAGTGTTTGAATTTCTTTTCACCTTTTTTCAGAATGTTGCATAACCAACTTGGTTCAATCATAGTGGAAAGTTTTAATATATCAAACACTTATTTGCATGATAGTCCTTCTAAACATCTAAATTAAGCTACTGTAGTGTCATACACTGATATTTAAAAAACATATTTTGGAAATGCCTATCAATCGGTGATTCATCTGCAAGTTTTAAACAGTCAAGAAACCTGGCATGGTTTAGAATGTATACTAAACAAAAATATAAATGCAACATGTAAAGTCTTGGTCCCATGATTTCATGAGCTAAAATAAAAGATCACAGACATTTTTCCATACGCACAAAAAGCTTATTTTGCTCAAATGTTGTCCACAAATTTGTTTACATCCCCGTTAGTGAGCATTTTTTCCTTTGCCAAGATAATCCATCCACCTGACAGGTGTGGCATATCAAGGAGCTGATTAAACAGCTTGATCATTACACAGGTGCAGCTTGTGCTGCTGACAATAAAAGGCCAGTCTAAAATGTGCAGTTGTCACACAACACAATGCCACAGATGTTTTGAAGGAATGGGCAATTTGCATGCTGACTGCAGGAATGTCCACCGGAGCTGTTGCCAGAGAACTGCATGTTCATTTCTCTACCATAAGCCGTTGTTTTAGAGAATTTGACAGTACGTCCAACCGGCCTCAGACCACGTGTAACTATGCCAGTCCAGGACCTACACATCCGGCTTCTTCACCTGTGGGATCGTCTGATACCAGCCACCCAGACAGCTGATGAAACTGAGGAGTATTTCGGTCTGTAATAAAACCCTTTTGTGGGGAAAAACCTCATTCTGATTGGCTGGGCCTTGCTCCCCAGTGTGTGTGCCAGTCTCCCAAGTGGGTGGTCCTATGCCCTCCCAGGCCCACCGATGTCTGCACCCCTGCCCAGTCATGTGAAATCCATAGATTAGGGCCTAATGAATTTATTTCATTTGACTGATTTCCTTACATGAACTCTAACTCAGTAAAATTAGTTGAAATTGTTGCGCTTATATTTTTGTTCAGTATATTTTATATTCAATTGACAAGTGCACACAGCCTTGCCTGACGACTCAAACTGAATTCTTCCGTTGCTCTATCGTTGGTAACATTATAGGAGACAAATAGAAAACAATGTAAAAAAAAAAAAGTATTAACACTGAAATGCAACACAGAACCATTTGCAACACACATTACTATCACCATCATTAAAACTTTGACAGTCTGAGTCCATAAATGTTTGTCAGTGTCCCCTCTACAGCAGCTGACTGTAGCGTATGTGGAATGCTATCCAGCCAGTCAGGGCAGCCCCTCCTTTCGCACGCACAGCTCCAATCAGTATCGCCATGACGCCGGGCTGATACCCTGGGGAACATAGTGATCCAGGTGAGAACATTCCCATCCACTTCTCAGGTGGCAGGCCGTCTCCTGTGACCTCATTCCCTTTTAAGTCTCATAGGTTGTCTCTCCCTGTTGGGAAACGTCAGTCATCTCTCTCATTAAAACAAATAGGTGACTGGTTTTGCTCAGAGGAGAAGAGACAATAGGAAACAACTATTACGTGTCTGTATATTGGTGTGTGACTGAGGGAGAGAGCATCACAGTCACTGCTGATGCTGTTCCAATGTGACTCCTTTCCACAAAGTAAAGCACCTCAAGGAAGTCTTTGAGGAATGTTGAGTGTTCAATGGTGGAAATCATGTAGAGTTCGCTCCACCAATAAATAAAGGACATTCTGTTCAATGGGTTTCAAAATGTAGCCCCAAATCGGTTGTCTTCAGACGTATATACACAACACGTGTATTTTATATGAAGTGCCATCATACTATCATCTTCCACCTGTTCCTCTCATGGTACCCACTTGACAACAAACCAAACAGGGGTCTGTCCATCATGGAATATTTAAACATGATTTTTGTCCTAAAAGAAAGTTATTAAAAACAAAAGTACAACCAGGTAAATGTCTGTACAAAATCCTTTGAACTCAGTCCTGGTTTGCAGTTACTCATCATTGCCATAGAACAGTGTCTACTTTGAATAATGTCCAAGGCTGGAAGTAGCGCACAGAGGTTTCTTTTGACCCTTTGGACACTGGTGCAGAACAAAGTCAAAGTTCACCGACGTGCACATGGCGTAGAAGACGTTAGCTTTGTCCGGAATGAGTAACTCTGAAAAACAGAAGATGATGGGGTTGGTATGAGAAAGGAGAATATTACATACAGTATGCGTACACTATTAAAAAGTCCTCTTCAATCATTCCAGGACAACAATATCTTCAGTAATATTTCTACTATAGGTAGGTGTAGTTAATGCCAAACTATAACAACTCTTTGCTTGACCAACACTGATCTGCACAGTGATGTGGCATCTTTGAGTGGGCATATGTACAGTGTTAGAGCATTGATTGTTTTAGCTCACCTCTTTCCTGGGAGATCAACTGTGTGAGGGTGAAGTCTTGACAGGTCAGGTGCTCCAGGTTGTGTTTTTCCAGGGCCCTCTGGATCACCTGGGCAGTTTTGTCCTGACCAGTCAGCTGAGAAGGACAAGTCAAACAAGCAGTTAATATGCTGTAATGAGGAAGCAAAGGGTTTGGCTGCAAAACCTCCCTTCAACCAACCAGAGTATCTTAACAACACCCCCCCCCCGACTTCGCTGATAACGTCTTTGAGGAAAAATGTACATACTACGACTGTGATATGTGGTTGTCTCCCCTAGCTATCTTAAGATGAACGCAATAACTAAGTCGCTCTGGATAAGAGCGTCTGCCAAATAACTAAAATGTAAACGTAACCAACACAGCAGTTCTTATCTTAGATTTAATCATAACCAAATGTACAGAGCTAGAGTACTACACACATGATCCCTTTTACATTTCCATAACAGTACCCCAAGATAATCCCTACCGCCAGATCACAACCCAAGCTCACCAGGATGCTCTTGTACATGTTGCCGTTGCCAGCCTCCACACTGACCCTCACTATACAGGAGTCAGCCACCTGTCTGTTGTAGAGGGGGAGGGAGGTCATGGACACAGAGCGCTTGTGATGAGAGGCCAGCATGGGTTTAGGGTGGGCAGCCACTGGAGCAGAGAGGTCAGGCTGAGAACTGGAGGAACAAGTGGAGGGAGTGGAGCCATCCGGGGAGGAGGGTAAGGCCTCCGTCACATTTTGACAGGAGCTGGACAGAGACTGGGACAAGGTAGAGAGACAGAACATGCATGAGTGCCTATGGAAATAATGAATTAGTCTTTCAGTTTCTCTGTCTGAGATATTGACCTCAGCACATTTTGTGGACAACTGAAGTATTGAGCCATGCTTCACCAGCAAGGCATGTGCAAAGCAAACACCACTCCTGCTTGGCTTCAAGGACTTGGTCAATTGACATTCCAGTTCTCAAGGACATCAGTTTCGATGAGATGTCAATGGGGATCACTGTTATGAATGGGAGGTTATATAAAAAGCCACATAATGGCAATTACTTTTTAATTGCTTCATGGTGTAACTACTGGTATTAGTAAAGTGTAACTAGAGGATGTTTTGTAGTACAGTGTGTTCTATTAAAACATTTGAAACAGCTTTAACCAGGGTGAGCAATGACTGACAGAAAGAGAGAGACAGTCAGAGGCATGTCTAAAGGGGATAGGAGAGAGCTGTACCTGCAGTCTGAGTGTGGAAGGAGGGGTGGAGAGATCCTCCATCTCAGAGCCACTGGACCCTGAAGACGACACACTGATCTGGTCTGCATGGGTTTTCCTGCTGGATCCCTCACTCACTTTCAGGAGTCTGCAAATACACAGTTAGAACTTTCCACTAAATTAACAAATGCGGTCAACATACACTAGTAAAACCTTAAATACTGCATTTTGTCATTGTTCTTTTACAGTTCTTGTTTATTTACAACAATGTTACAATAGTTGTATATATTAGAGATGGGGTGAATACTACTGTCTTGAGTAGAATTAACAAGATGGCAACTGCTGTTAAGAGAAGTGTTCAGTACTCACGAGGACAGTTTCTTGCTGAGCAAACGGTGGCTCCAGGCGCTTGGGGAGCAGAGGTCTATTGGAGGCTCCAGGTTTCTGGACAGTTCATAGCTGTGGCAGAACACATAGAAAACACGTATGAGCCCCGAGGTCAGGGTGGACTCGTCTAAATGTATACAGCCTTTTGTTCCAGCCCTGCACCAACACATCTGATTCTAAAAGCCTGAACACACTGCAGCCCTGTCTCAACCCCAGCTCTAGATGGGTTTTCTATTCATTTTCCTTAACAGGCAAAACCAGGGTAGGGATTATGGGAATTGTGTTTTACATGTAATTTGAGTAGTACATTTGGGTATACAGTATATTAGAAAGAGACAATTCAGGTTGTATAACGGGTTTATTGGCTATAAGGGGCATCATTTTAAGACATTATTAGGCCCATCAATCCTTACAAAGCTCTTTATCTCCTCATTGATCTACAATAAAACCAGTGGGGGACAGGTTCTCACCTCTCTTGGTCAGTGAGCAGCTTCTGGCCCTGCAACCAGGCAGTGATCCTGGTGTGATGGGGCAGGTTGTACTGAGAGCAGGAGGTTTGGAGCTGCCGGATCTGAGAGAGAATCTCAAACTCCTGCAGAGAGAGGGAGATCATGAGGCCATGTCTGCTATGTGGTTGTTATGTAACTTGTCCTGAACTAGTAACACCTGACAACAATTTTAACAGTCATGGGGCTCCAATAAAGGCTAAGAGATAGTAATTTAGAGCAGTAAGCAAACATCCCTAAGCATAAAGGTGTGTACTTTTCCCTTCGGCATGTCAAAGTACCACTAAAATGTGGTGGTGAGTGTACCACCAATTCAATGCATGTCATGTCCTATAACAAGGGTGAAATATTTATTAGAAATGTTTGTACTGCATCTTTTGTTTTCTTTACGTAAAATCCTATTCCCTATAGGCTTAGAGATCGAAGACAAAAACAGCAACAACTTACCCTCCTCCTCTTTTCAAAGTATATGAGGTCCCCCTGTCAAAAATAGCACAACATGCTATTATACTTGACAATATGGAAGATTTATTATCAATATTAAACATTAAGATAGCAATCTGCTAAGGTAAATATAGAATTAACTTAAAGTAGCTGCCATAACTCAGACGTCTGTTTCAATGGCTGTTTGCTTACCTCCACAGTATCTGGTAGAGCAGTGTCCAGCATTGTGAGGATAGTCAGGTATGTGCCCAGGTAAGGAACCACCCCACTGGAGGTGCTCTGAGGAGACAACAGTACAGAGACAACATGTCAGCAGAGGATTCTAGTAACACAGCTTTAGAGAATGTGCATATTTTGCTAGAAAAGGTCTTGGTCTATGATTACTGTCCTTTCATAGCCTAGTAATCTGTGGCCATTTGAAACATCAGTGGCTAAGGTTAGGATGGCTTCCTCTTGCCACACATGACACTCTCGGTCTTTGAATAGATTTTTCCTCTAGGGGAATCACTGTAACCTCTTGTGGGTTAAGAGCTGATGGGGTTAGGGGGCTACATGTGACTTCAAGAAGCAGAAACTGCCACCGCAAAATACTGAGTAGACAGTACTAGGATCCTTCCTCCCCTTTCCACCCCCCCCCCCCCCCCCCCGTGACAGCTTATAATAAACTTATATATATATATATATATATATATATATATATATATATATATATATATATAGAGATATCCATATATATATATATATTTTTTTTTTTTTTACTTTCAGATACACCGAATTCTGCTATCATTTCTATTTTATTTTATACCCCCTTTTTCGTGATTTCCAATTGCGATCTTGTCTCATCGCTACAACTCCCCACTGGGCTCGGGGGAGGTGAGGGTCGACTCAAGCATCCTAGGGTCGACTCACGCGTCCTACTGGTCCCGTGTGGCTCAGTTGGTAGAGCATGGCGCTTGCAACGCCAGGGTTGTGGGTTCATTTCCCACGGGGGGACCAGGATGAATATGTATGAACTTTCCAATTTGTAAGTCGCTCTGGATAAGAGCGTCTGCTAAATGACTTAAATGTAAATGTACTCACGCGTCCTACTTAACACCTGCTCAACCCGGAAGCCAGCTGCACCAATGTGTCAGAGGAAACACCGTTCAACTGACGATCAGGGTCAGCTTGCAGTTGCCCGGCCCGCCACAAGGAGTCGCTAGAGTGCGATGAGCCAATTAAAGTCCCCCCCCCCCCCCCCCCCCCCCCCCAGCCAAACCCTCTCCTAATCCGGACGATGCTGTGTGTCAATTGTGCACCGCCCTATGGGGCTCCCGGTCACGGCCGGGTGTGACACAGCCTGGGATCAAACCCCAGGCTGTAGTGAAGTTGCAACACTACGATGCAGTGCCTTAGACCACGACGCCACTCAGGAGGCCTCTGCTATCATTTCTGTCCATTTAATGTTGCATGGAGAGAAGTGAAAGCTAAACTCAAACTTAATGACCCCCACTATATATCGATATATATCTATCTCATGTCTACATATCATGTCTGCAATGTCTCTTACTCAATCGCTCTCTGAAGTATTGCTTACCATCTGTCTGGCAATAGGACATTGCTTGGATATCTTGGGAGAAATGTTATCCATGGCTGTTTGGCTTCCATCCTGAAAAGGGGTCAGATAGAAGCTAAATTCAGTCTGCATTTATGGCCTTCCATTGTCAACCTGTCCACTCATCTGCAATGACCTACAGCATATGCAAAGAGTCAGTCAAATATGGTCTAGGTCAGAACTTCCTTTACCAGCTTATGGGGTCAACACCACATTGGTTGTTCTTAGAATAGACACACACACACACACACACATTATGTAAACAATATATTGAGCTTTTAAAATCCATGCAAACATGTGAACAAAAGCAGTTTTGTGCTAAGGAACATTTTGATAAGAACATGTGTCAAAAGCACTAATACTGTGAGGCTGTTAATGCAGACACAGGGAGCAACTGAAACTATTTTTCTGGAACAGTTCAATTGAACAAGGGGTAGACCAATGCAGTAAAATTAAATAAAGACGTGAGGCAAATGAAGGTGTTTCTCAAGGAAATGCTGGGGAAATTGTCATTAGTGTAGTGTTTGTTGACAATTATGCTAATATTAGCATGTTATTTGGAAATTCTGAGCAATATTTAAAATTTTACTTTAGAGCCCTCTCACTGTAACCAGACCGAATGAAGATTTGACACAAACACCCAGAGCCGACAGAAAAATAGAACACCCTCTCTTTTGCTTAGGGACAATGGCTTACTATTAACACATTGTAAGGCTATTTCACTAAACATTAACTTCACAGAAAGATGGGTTTTAATAAGTCGTAAAAATAGAATATCAAAGTGCTTGAAGATGTAAGTAAAGGTCAACTGCTCTCAAAACAATAAAACACTGTTTAAAAAAAAGTTTTTAAAAATGAAGTCAAATCATTTTCCTTAAGGTACTTGATTCTTACCCCCACAATGATCTCTCTGTTGCTTAACACACAGTTCTCATCAGGGAAGGTTTCACAGAGGTGATCAAAGATGGCCACGCTGTCCCTGAAGAACAAACCAATTAAATCAATCCAAAAATAACACTCAGACAAGACACCACTAGCAACTTCATTACAAAAGATATCCTTGAAGCTTCAAAGGGATTTAGAGTTGGTAAGGCATGGCATGTTGACCTAAAATTATTGTTCAACTATTCTTGACTGACTCAATAAAAATTGCTTATTGCATAGTTATGGCATGAAGTACAAACTAAGGTTAGTTGAATAATGTAGGTCAATTACTAGTAAATCATTTCCTTACTAAGCCTTACATTCTCAGAGGATAAGGACACCTTTGTTCATTTTTTTTGCCATATTCAGTCAATGTTATTGGCCCTCTAGCTTCATGACTCAGCTAACCCTTCCAGTGTGACCCAACAGTCCGTACCTACACACAGCAGCCCACGTCTTCCTCAGCCTGTAGACAGCATTGGACTGAAGGGCAGACAGGATGGCCCTCAAAGAGGAGAAATTCTTCAGCTGCCGACACTCCTGTTTCAGAAAACAGTCACAAGTTAGAGACTGACTTAGAACTTACTACTTACAACTAAATGCACTGAGAACCAGGATGCAGGTTAAAGTTGTGGAAGAATGTGGAAGAAGGCTGCACTTGGATTTGAAAGTGTATCCCTCAAATGGTCCAAGTCCCTAGATGTGTCTGACCTGTCCTACTCTGATCCACTTCTCAATGACGCAGGCCCTCTGAGCTGGGCTGGAGGCCCTGCGGACAGAAGTGGGGCTGGAGGTGGGCCGGCAGAGCAGGGAGGTGATGACTCGGTTGGTGACTGCATTAAACTGGGAAATGGTGGCGCTAACGGTAGCAGACAGGTTCTCCTTCTTGTCTCTCTGGGACCACACACAGCCCAGACACTGGTAGGGAACCACCTTCCTAAACAGCCCCTGAGAGATGCACAGATAAGGAAGGTAAAATGGAAAAAGAGTGTTAGTGATCCACTCCTGAGGACACATATTAAGAGTCAGAAATTATCTGCCATGATTGACACTTACAGCGTCCAGTCGGGTGAGCTGTTCTGCGATGCCTGTGACTGAGAAGTCCATGATGTCACCCTGATCCAGTGGGCTGTACCATTCTAGGCCTTCCTCCCCTGAGCTCTCGTTTTCCTGATTAACCTCAGCCTGTGCAGAATGGCCACCATTATCCATTTCTATTAAAGGAGAGAGGAATGACAGAAGGGGGTCAACAATGGTATTAAAAATCGAAGGCAATTCACAGAAAAGGTTAGGAAAAACAAGTAAATTGAGAATCCTGTACCTTCTCTCTGGAACTTCTTAAGCAGAGTTTCAGAGCGCTGGGCCAGTGAACAGAAGGAGGATAGGTAGTGCAGGTGGTCCAACAGCAGCCTTAGGGAGGGATGCTGAGGAGGATCCCGGAAGTCCTCACTGTACTCCTCCAACCAAGTCTGGATCAGGGGCAACAGACACCTGAGGAGACAACGTGATGAAACAATGTCTTCCCTGTTTCAGAGTCAAGGAAATAAATGTGATCAAGGGAAAAGCAGCCAGCTCACCTCCTGTGACATTCACTGTTGTACACGTCTGAAGCCCCATTGTCCCTGTGAGAACAATTAGGAAGAGTGTCAGACTCATTTAAATCGTGACTGGACCACTGTCCTGTTGGTCACATTCTTCATCAGACTGTTTTTCTTTGGTCTGTCTCTATGCTCCGTTGTTATCCTGACACTGACCTCACTCCAAACTCAGTGAATAAATGTTGTTGTTGTAAAACCTGTAATGGCCAACTACCTGCTGGGTGCTTATTATCAATACAACAAAGATGCTGAGATTGTTTTTTCTTTCTTGCTTCCCTCACAAAATGACTATGACGAAACTAAGTGACTTTGCATACACAGCGAGAGGTGTTGCTCAAAAACAGCCACTCTCGACGTACCCTCTCATCTGTGTCCAACATAACATTCTGAATCCAATTTGGCTAATCTTATTTGTTACTAACTCGGAATTTGTCAAAAGAGTTGTGTTTGCAAAAAGACGAGTGTGTTTGGGTGAAGACGAGAAGGCAAAAGAAGAGGGAGAGACATTTTTAGGTCATTTCACCAAACATTAATTTGATAGAAGATGGTAAAACTAGACCGTCAAGGTGTTTTCAAACTACAAAGGTCAAACAACTTGCTCACATCATTTTATACTCTCTAATTTTTTACAGTGAAACAGCTTCTGCATTATGCTCTGAGACAATGGACAGGTGAAACATGACAGCAGTTATGAGTACTGTAACTTAATTAAATGGCCCACCTCTGGAAGAGCAGCTCAATGAGTGCACTGGTAGTGGTGAAGGTCTGGTAGGTGGACAGAAAGATCCGTCTGTAGTCGGGCTCCTGGCAGCAGGGGTCCAGGAGGTGGCTCACTAGACGGTTCAGGGTGGCTGCCTTCAGCCTGCGCACCTTACAGGTCCGGTACTGGACGAAGGCAACGCATGGCCGGGCCTCGGTGGGGCTGGCTGGTATCTGGACGGGCTCCCGACGCAGGGTGATTCCATACAACGCCCCCTCCTCAAACTCCTCACCCCACTCCTGCACTGGGTTCTGGGTGGGAAGGAGGAACTCACACAATGAGATGGGGAGACATGTAGACCACTGACAGGACAGATCCTACAGACCATAATGACCAACTGTGAGACCAGATTGATGTTTATGGTCCATTACAGTAAGCCTATTCAGAGGCATGCCCATCTTGTGAGCAAAATGTAGACACTTCACCTGGAAGGTCTGTGATACAGGGGGTGCTTTGGGTTTATCAGTTATTCAGCTGAGAGGTGAAAAGACAAACTTATGTTTGCATCTGTACACACACCATCACAGATTTTTCTCAGGATATTCACACATTGGTTTAGCAAAGCTAGATTTAGGTGAGATTTCTTTGCTTTAAAAGGTTTGATTCAAATCTCTTAGAAACACTGTACTGTTTACGTTAGAGAAAACACTGAGCAGAAATGGAGGTATGAATTCAATCACTTTGACAGCATCCCTTTTCCCCCCATACATGTTTGCTGATGGAAGAAAGCAAGTGACTTTTTGGTGACTTTTTGGACATGAATGACAAAACATTCAGGAGATAATGGTGCTCAAAGTTTCCCCATTTTGCATAACACACCATACCATCAGACATCCATGTCTTAATCACTGGAAAAGATACATGGTTAAACAGGATTGTCAAACTCATTTATAATTTCTTGAGCATGTTGTATCTCAACTGATGGCGGGCACAACACAACCTCAGATTATGTCAAATAGGGTCGAAGCTACAACATGTGCCAATTTCAACAAATATATCATTTATGTTTAAGGTTAAATATTTTCCTGTGATGAAGACATGGTTGTCTCATGGTATGATATGCAAAATGTGCCAATTTTAAGCACATTTCTCTGTTTTGGCATTCAGATCCAAAAAGTCACTTTCTGAGCCCTTCTACAATGGGCAAATATGTATGGAAAGTTTTGTTCAAATCAAAAGGGGTGCTGTCAAAAAGTGACTGAATTCAAATGGATTTACCCAATTACAACATTTCATACAATAGGCTGCATATTTAGCAGGACAAGGAACTTGACTCTAATGTATGCCAAAGAACAACATGAAAAGGTACACAGCTGGCCTATTGAGGACAAGAGCAATGTGGTACAAAGAGACGGCACATCGGTCAAATAATTGAAACGACATGATCAAAGAAATCGTAAATAAATCAGCATAATCCCCTTTAAAATATACAACCAATTAAATCTACAGTGGCAAGAAAAAGTACGTAAACCCTTTGGAATTACCTGGATTACCTAAATTGGTTAACCAGACTGTTTGTCTGTTGTTGTGACCTAGATGAAGATCAGATCAAATTTTATGACCAATTTATGTAGAAATCCAGATATTTCCAAATAGTTCACATACGTTTTCTTGCCACTGTATCCCTCCACCCACTCCCCCAACTCAGTCCTCCATACAAGTCTGTCGCTAGCCCCCAATCAATGTGTTCTAATACACACCCCTCATATCTGTCCACTGCTTTCTGATATAATTTAGGCTTTCCCCCCTATGTCCCTGTCAAAACTAAACGGTCTGGTTTTAACATTGGCACTAATATTATTCATGTATGATCAAAGCAAATCAGAGCATTTTAAATCATATACCATCTGACAGACGTACTGATGCGTATGGTGGGCAGAGCACTCAAGGCACATTATAATCATTACCCAGCTCCAAAATTACAGAGCGTTACTGAGGTACAAGGCAGGCAGATGTGCGTCACAATCTAATTATACACACTTTACAAAAGACCAGGTCAAGAAAGAGAGACACTATTATCGGTGTCGTGAGGGGACCAATATCACACCATTGTCCTTTATGGAATACTGCATTAGATTATCTGTAGGCCTACATGAGGCCAAGCCACAGATATCCTAATTCTATGTGCAAGGATACTATACAGTAACATCTTTATCTTAGTCTTTGGTGAACCAAACTAAATTCAAAACAGACAAGAATTGTCAAATATTGAGACTAAACATAATGATACAAATGATATCAGGATAGCTCTCGAAAACCCTTCTTCCCCGTATGTGAACTACAATTTCGATGCTTGGTTTTAATGTTTAGAAACATAAATCATAGCTTTCAAACCGGTTTTCGAAACACATTCCGATATGCACCTTATCTTTCATATCAGCTGGAAAAATGTTCAAATAAGATAACTTACTGTAGTAGCTTTGCACAAACTGTGTGCCTCCAGTGACGAACTACACTTCCTCCCCAGTTTTTTTGAGAGAGATCAAATCTTTTTTTTATTTTTTTTATTAACAACAAATCAATACAGGAAGTACATGTGGGAACACAAGTCTATATATAAATAATATACAAAGGACATTTAGGCTAGGGGGTACAATATTACATTACACAAGGACCTTAAGGGACATACAGACACTTATTATTCTAACAGCTTTTTTGTTAGTAGAGTATTTAATTGTCTTAAAATACAGTTCAATTTCTTTTTGTAAGGTAAGAAAATGTGGTGTTTTGTTTGTAAATGTACTTTGGTGAATATGAAATTTGGCCAAAAGAATAATGAAATTAATTACATATAAATGTTTCAGCTTATTTCTATCGTAGGTAAATAATCCAAGCAGTACATCTCTCCACAATAGTGTAAAATCTTCATAAATTAGTTCAATTCTAAAATCTACTGATGTCTTGCCAGTTCTTACATGAATACAATGCCCCAAAAAAATGCAACACTGTTTCTGGTTGGTCATCACAAAAGGAGCAATTTGAGTTGATGTTTTTCTTAAAAACTTCATATAGTGGTTGGCAGGATAATATACACTTCCTCCCCATTTATGCTTACACACAGGTTAACGGAGAACGCTAGATAGCAAATTAGCACAGGTGGCAGTTTATGTCTTCCGTAAACAAGCGATGTAACATGGAGTTATGGCTGTGTAGGAACACTAACCCTAAAAGGTCGGTAGTAATTAAATTCTCGCCGATATAAAATATGATACTTATGTTTCCAATAACATACCGCAAGCGATGCGTTTTACCGTTTAGAACGAGTGATCTTAAAACTGCCCCGACCAGAAAATACTATTGTCAATAGTTGCTAAAGCAGTTAGCATTATGATATCACCATGTATTGTTGGAAACCAGCTATAGGTCTAATACTCGTTTTTCCATTCAGGCAGTTTTATCTAATTAATAAATAGACAATGAGACTAAAATATTGTAACGACCCTGGGTTTATAAGCGCAGATATCGACTCTCCCGCAGGAGCATGCTTTAGGGTTCCCACACAAACATATTTCCATGTTACAGCGAACAGACAGAAGACAAAGTCCACTGCCTATGCTAATTAACTGCTTCTCCAAACACCTGTGTGTAAACAGAAGACTGATGCCACTAAGTGTTGTCACTGAAAAATACTGTCTGCTGCAACTGTTAAAACCGTGTACAGTAAGTGTAGCCAAAATGTTGCACTTTTGGAATGATTTTGGATGTGACATGAAAGTAGAGGGCTTTATGCCCCTAAAAAGCAGACCGCAATTGTGAATCGATTCACGTTTAGATGGAGTATTTGGGTGCCATAACCAATTCACCTCGAAACATAACATCCAATGTCATTAGATTATACGGAGTAACGTTAGGCTCATTTAGTCCATTATTGGGCTATAGCTACACATGACTATAACCCTCTGACAAGCCAGCACTGTCTGATTTATGACCAACAGGTGTAAGAAGAGAAATTGGGCTATTAACCGCATTTGACTCTGAATTATAGGTTATGCATTGTTTGAACAAATAGCCTACATTACATTATAGTCCTGAAAATACAGTAAAACTAATAAGATAGTTATAATTTCTAAATGAAACGCATGTCGTACAACCACAAAATTCTTATGCATATCATTGGAAATTACCATTGATATCTCCCATTTTCCCATCTCCTCAGTCACCGCAGAACGTTTATGGTGTGATAACTTCCATCTTGTTCAAACTAAGTGTTGAAGTTGAAAATACACATCCACTTCGAAGGAGTTGAAGTTTACGGCAGCATGGTGATATGAATAAATATTTTACAGAAACGTCTTTCTTTAAACTACATATTTAAAAAAAATATATCATGTATTTTTTTAATCTGCGTACTATTCGTCACATTTTGCGGCCGCATACAAGTTACACGCTATCACTTGTCAAGAGCTTCCCATAGCTTATCAACAGGCAGATCAATGAACTACACTAGCTCCGCACCTAATGCCACTATCTAAATTCTTCAAAGCGAAGCATTGCGAGTTGCTTGAAACTCCCAGCTTTTATGCAGTGGGTGGCGGCTATGGGAAGAATAGGCTACTCGTTTGAGGGCGGTCTTGATGAAAGGGGTGTGCTCTCTGGTTTACTCTTCTGTAAGTATTTGCATATTTCCTACAAAAACTATATAGGGGATAATCATCTGATCGAAACTCGAGCTCATTGCTTCTGCAAGTTCATATTCTGATGAGTTTTTTGTGATGATAAAGAAAAAAGCTGGATGCTGAAAGTAAAATCTGTTGTAAGCGTGTTGGCAGCTCCACAACGTATATATTCTATGGAAAACAAGGGTGGCAGAATGAGCACAAGGATAATTAGGGGTGAGTGGGGTAAGTTGAGCCTCCCTTGTTTCTAGGAAACCATAGACAAAATTCATAATTTGACCAAATATTTAGGAACAGGTCATTTCATGGAGTCTGTGAAGGAAGAAACAACATGGGAAAATGGTAAGCAAGTTAGGTCCAAAAGATTTTCAGCAAGTCAAATGCATTTGTGTTAGAGGTTTCATGACGCTTGTATCGTAACCAAAGAAGATCATTTAAAGAGTGTTCTATACATCAGTTGGGGTCTCTATAAGCTTCAATATGAGGTCCTAAACCTAGCATGAAAGTGCATCGTTGTAGCTGTGTGGGCTAATATAGTTAAAATGCTTGCCTTGGGGTAAGTTGAGCCAGTGCTCATGGGGTAAGTTGAACCAATGGCAAGTTGAGCAAATTTAAGTTGTTCAGTGAGTTGATTGTGGCCTGTGGAATGTTGTCCTACTCCTCTTAATGGCTGTGCGAAGTTGCTGGATATTGGCGGGAACTGGAATATGCTGTCGTACATGTTGAACCAGAGCATCCCAAACATGCTCAATGGATGACATTTTCAGCCTCCTGGAATTGTGCACAGATCCTTGCATTATCATGCTGAAACATGAGGTGATGGCGGCGGATGAATGGCACGACAATGGGCTTCAGGATCACGTCACGGTACCTCAGTGCAGTCAAATTGCCATTGATAAAATGTAATTGTGTTCGTTGTCCGTAGCTTACGCCTGCCCATACCATAACCGCACCGCCACTATGGGGCACTCTGTTCACAACGTTGATGTCAGCAAACCGCTCACCCCCACACAACGCCATACACGTGGTCTGTGGTTCTGGAGGCTTATGGTGGAGAAATTTATAAATTCTCTGGTAACAGCTCTGGTGGACATTTCTGTAGTCAGCATGCCAATTGCACCCTCTCTCAAAACTTGAGACATCCATGTCATTGTGTTGTGTAACAGAACTGCACATTTTAGAGTGACCTTTTATTGTCCCCAGCACAAGGTGCACCTGTGTAAGGATCCTGCTGTTTTTTTTGTTTGGTTTTTTTTCACCTTTATTTAACCAGGTAGGCTAGTTGAGAACAAGTTCTCATTTGCAACTGCGACCTGGCCAAGATAAAGCATAGCAGTGTGAACAGACAACAACACAGAGTTACACATGGAGTAAACAATAGACAAGTCAATAACATGGTAGAAAAAAGAGAATCTATATACAATGTGTGCAAAAGGCATGAGGTAGGCAATAAATCAAATAATTACAATTTAGCAGATTAACACTGGAGTGATAAATCATCAGATGATCATGTGCAAGAAGAGATACTGGTGTGCAAAAGTGCAGAAAAGTAAAATAAATAAAAGCAGTATGGGGGTGAGGTAGGTAAATTGGGTGGGTAGTTTACAGATGGACTATGTACAGCTGCAGCGATCGGTTAGCTGCTCGGATAGCAGATTTTTAAAGTTGTTGAGGGAGATAAAAGTCTCCAACTTCAGAGATTTTTGCAATTCGTTCCAGTCGCAGGCAGCAGAGAACTGGAAGGAAAGGCATCCAAATGAGGTTTTGGCTTTAGGGATGATCAGTGAGATACACCTGCTGGAGCGCGTGCTACGGGTGGGTGTAGCCATCGTGACCAGTGAACTGAGATAATGCGGCACTTTGCCTAGCATAGTCTTGTAGATGACCTGGAGCCAGTGGGTCTGACGACGAACATGTAGCGAGGGCCAGCCGACTAAGGCATACAGGTCGCAGTGGTGGGTCGTATAAGGTGCTTTAGTAACAAAACGGATGGCACTGTGATAAACTGCATCCAGTTTGCTGAGTAGAGTATTGGAGGCTATTTTGTAGATGACATCGCCGAAGTCGAGGATCGGTAGGATAGTCAGTTTTACTAGGGTAAGTTTGGCGGCGTGAGTGAAGGAGGCTTTGTTCCGGAATAGAAAGCCGACTCTAGATTTGATTTTGGATTGGAGATGTTTGATATGAGTCTGGAAGGAGAGTTTGCAGTCTAGCCAGACACCTAGGTACTTATAGATGTCCACATATTCTAGGTCGGAACCGTCCAGGGTGGTGATGCTAGTCGGGCGTGAGGGTTCAGGCATCGAACGGTTGAAAAGCATGCATTTGGTTTTACTAGCGTTTAAGAGCAGTTGGAGGCCACGGAAGGAGTGTTGTATGGCATTGAAGCTCGTTTGGAGGTTAGATAGCACAGTGTCCAGGGAAGGGCCGGAAGTATACAGAATGGTGTCGTCTGCGTAGAGGTGGATCAGGGAATCGCCCGCAGCAAGAGCAACATCATTGATGTATACAGAGAAAAGAGTCGGCCCGAGAATTGAACCCTGTGGTACCCACATAGAGACTGCCAGAGGACCGGACAACATGCCCTCCGATTTGACACACTGAACTCTGTCTGCAAAGTAGTTGGTGAACCAGGCAAGGCAGTCATTAGAAAAACCGAGGCTATTGAGTCGGCCGATAAGAATATGGTGATTGACAGAGTCGAAAGCCTTGGCCAGGTCGATGAAGACGGCTGCACAGTAATGTCTTTTATCGATGGCGGTTATGATATCGTTTAGTACCTTGAGCGTGGCTGAGGTGCACCCGTGACCGGCTCGGAAACCGGATTGCACAGCGGAGAAGGTACGGTGGGATTCGAGATGGTCAGTGATCTGTTTGTTGACTTGGCTTTCGAAGACCTTAGCTAGGCAGGGCAGGATGGATATAGGTCTGTAACAGTTTGGGTCCAGGGTGTCTCCCCCTTTGAAGAGGGGGATGACAGCGGCAGCTTTCCAATCCTTGGGGATCTCAGATGATACGAAGGAGAGGTTGAACAGGCTGGTAATAGGGGGTGCGACAATGGCAGCGGACAGTTTCAGAAATAGGGGGCCCAGATTGTCAAGCCCAGCTGATTTGTATGGGTCCAGGTTTTCCAGCTCTTTCAGAACATCTGCTATCTGGATATGGGTAAAGGAGAAGCTGGGGAGGCTTGGGCGAGTAGCAGCGGGGGGGGCGGGGCTGTTGGCCAAGGTTGGAGTCGCCAGGTGGAAGGCATGGCCAGCCATTGAGAAATGTTTGTTGAAGTTTTCGATTATCACGGACTTATCAGTGGTGACCGTGTTATCTAGCCTCAGTGCAGTGGGCAGCTGGGAGGAGGTGCTCTTGTTTTCCATGGACTTTACAGTATCCCAGAACTTTTTGGAGTTAGAGCTACAGGATGCAAATTTCTGCTTGAAAAAGCTGGCCTTTGCTTTCCTGACTGACTGCGTGTATTGGTTCCTGACTTCCCTGAACAGTTGCATATCACGGGGGCTCTTCGATGCTATTGCAGTTCGCCACAGGATGTTTTTGTGCTGGTCGAGGGCAGTCAGGTCTGGAGTGAACCAAGGGCTATATCTGTTCTTGGTTCTGCATTTTTTGAACGGAGCATGCTTGTCTAATATGGTGAGGAAGTAACTTTTAAAGAATGACCAGGCATCCTCAACTGACGGGATGAGGTCAATATCCTTCCAGGGTACCCGGGCCAGGTCGATTAGAAAGGCCTGCTCGCAGAAGTGTTTCAGGGAGCGTTTGACAGTGATGAGGGGTGGTCGTTTGACCGTGGACCCGTGGCGGATACAGGCAATGAGGCAGTGATCGCTGAGATCTTGATTGAAGACAGCAGAGGTGTATTTGGAGGGCAAGTTGGTCAGGATAATGTCTATTAGGGTGCCCATGTTTACGGATTTAGGGTTGTACCTGGTGGGTTCCTTGATGATTTGTGTGAGATTGAGGGCATCAAGCTTAGATTGTAGGACTGCCGGGGTGTTAAGCATATCCCAGTTTAGGTCACCTAACAGAACAAACTCTGAAGCTAGATGGGGAGCGATCAATTCACAGATGGTGTCCAGGGCACAGCTGGGAGCTGAGGGGGGTCGGTAGCAGGCGGCAACAGTGAGAGACTTATTTCTGGAGAGATTAATTTTTAAAATTAGAAGTTCGAACTGTTTGGGCATAGACTTGGAAAGTATGACAGAACTTTGCAGGCAATCTCTGCAGTAGATTGCAACTCCTCCCCCTTTGGCAGTTCTATCTTGACGGAAAGTGTTATAGTTGGGTATGGAAATCTCAGAGTTTTTGGTGGCCTTCCTAAGCCAGGATTCAGACACGGCAAGGACATCAGGGTTGGCAGAGTGTGCTAAAGCGGTGAGTAAGGCAAACTTGGGGAGGAGGCTTCTGATGTTGACATGCATGAGGCCAAGGCTTTTTCGATCACAGAAGTCAACAAATGAGGGTGACTGGGGACATGCAGGGCCTGGGTTTACCTCCACATCACCCGAGGAACAGAGGAGTAGTAGAATGAGGGTGCGGCTAAAGGCTATCAAAACTGGTCGCCTAGAGCGTTGGGGACAAGGAATAAAAGGAGAAGATTTATGGGCGTGGTAGAATAGATTCTGGGCATAATGTGCAGACCAGGGTATGGTGGGGCACGGGTACAGCGGAGGCAAGCCCAGGCACTGGGTGATGATAAGAGAGGTTGTATCTCTGGACATACTGGTCTCAATGGGTGAGGTCACCGCATGTATGGGGGGTGGGACAAAGGAGGTATCAGAGGTACGGAGAGTGGAACTACGGGGTCCATTGCAAACCAAAACGATGATAACTAGCCTGAACAACAGTATGTAAGGCATATTGATATTAGAGAGAGACATACAATAAGGCATAAAGTGATTGCAGGTCATGATTGGGAGAGCTAGCTAAAACAGCAGGTGAAATAACAGCAGCTAGTCAGCTAACACAGCAACAGAAGGTAAAAATGGCGACGACTGGGCAGAGAGGGTCGGATTAACTACACACAGATCCTGAGTTAAGGCACAGAGCCGACAGATAAAACACAAATAAACAGAATGGAGTACCGTGAATTAATGGACAGTCAAGCAGGCATCAGCTATGTAGCCAAGTGATCATAGTGTCCAGGGGGCAGCCGTAGATGGAGTAGTGAGGCCTCCACTAAGCTAGCACGCGTTTAAAGTTAGTAGCCCGGGGGGGTGGTCTGCTCAGACGGAGGGGGTCTGCTCAGACGGAGGCCGGTTGAGGGCACGTCTGCAAACCAGACGTGGTCGTGTCGACAGAGAATCCAAGCCGGATAGCGATGGCGAAAGAGAGGTTGTGAATTGTAGAATTGTGTTTGCTAACTGGTGCTAGCTTCCTAGCTGCGCTAGCTGCAAGATAAGATAGCAGTTAGCAGACCGGGGCAGGCAAGTTAGCCTTTGGGGGACGTCGCGATGGGGGGGAAGTCTGTTTTTGCCTCTTCGTGCGGTGACGTCGATAGACCAGTCGTGGAATTAGTAGGGTTCCAGGTAGCTCTAGGTAGCTAACAGGCCTAGTAGGTTAGCAGAATGGGCCTTCAGCGGGCGTCACGCCTGAGGGGCCTGTTGGAGTCCCCGGGCAGATTATGTCGGTATTCCAGTCGTAGAGGATAGGCGGGGTTCCGTGCTCCGTACCGGCAGTAAATGGGTCCGGGTCATTGTAGCCCAGGAGTGGGCTTCAGTGGTAGCACAGGAGCCCTAGCCAATTAGCTTCAGGCTAATTGGTGCCTGCTCCGGTGCCTGCTCCGGGATGGAAACGCTAGCCAGGAGTGGTCACCCGGGATTGTGGTTAGCTAGTTGCGAAGATCCAGATGAAAATGTTCAGAGTTTGCGGTAGGAATCCGGGGATATGGAGAGAAATAGGTCCGTTATGCTCTGGTTTTAGTCACGTTGTTCGAACTAGCGAGAGCTTTCCGAGCTAAAGGTTAGCTGATGACCGCTAGCAATGGTTTGCTAACTGATAGCTGGTAGGCAGTTAGCTGGCTGTCTTCAGTAGATGGATTCCAGATCAGAAGTAAATAGAAATACTTTAGAAAAAAGCAGATCCACGCCACATTGGGTGAGGCGGGTTGCAGGAGAGTATTTAGAAGTTGAGGTTTAAGAAAGTATTTTTAAAAGATATGCGAAGAAAAAGATGTAAAAAGATATATACAAGGGACACGGGACACGACAGGACAAAGACGTCTACACTGCTACGCCGTCTTGGAAAGGGTTCATTAATCAACTTCTTGATATGCCACACCTGTCAGGTGGATGGATTATCTTGGCAAAAGAGAAATGCTCACTAACAGGGATGTAAACAAGTTTGTGCACAACATTTGAGAGAAATAAACTTTTTGTACATTTGGAAAATGTTAAGGATCTTTAATTTCAGCTCATGAAACATGGGACCAAGACTTTACATGTTGCGTTTACATTTTTGTTCAGTATAAATCAAAAACGAGTTTAAGAAGATGCACCATAGATAGTTGAATTCACTAATTTGAGATTTACCAAAAATAGACCTTTCTTTCAGGAAATTTGAAATCAGGATTTGTTTCCCACACATGCTTTATCAAATCAACCAAATCAATGCGCTCCGTCTGTCCATCTGTCTTCCAGACTGTCAACTCACTGTGAAGAATGAAAAAGGGGCACTAGCCAATGGAGGAAGCAGACTCTGGGCCAGTTTGGGTGTGTTTTGGGAGAGAAATAAAACATTTTTGTGTTCTGTCCTTATTTGCAATAGGGGATAGTGGGGTAAGTTTAGCCATTTTTACATTCAGCGTCATTCCGTCAAGGGAAATATAGTATTCTTTCTAATAATTATATCTACATATATTTCAGGATGATGAGTATCCCTGGAAATAATCAGAATTCATGTAAACATTAGCTTTGAAAACACAGCTTGTCCAATTTTTAAAAATCTTGGCACAATTTACCCCGGGAATGGGTAAGTTAAGCCACCTACAAATGTATCTACTGAATGAAATACACTACCTTTTTAAAACCATGTCTATCTATTTCCCAAACACAATTCAACACAATCACTTTTGTATTATAATAATTTTAAGCATCCTTTAACATAGGCTTAACATCTAACAAAGACGTTGTACTTTTTTAGAACACCTTTATCGTAGGCCTGTTCTTACCTCATATCCCAACAATAATGCTTTGCATAAGGCCTGGGAAAAAAACACTTAATGCGAAGAAGATGTGTCACGCTGCATGAGGTAAATGGTGCTCACACCAGATACTGACTGGTTTTCTGATCCACACCATTACTTTTTTTTAAAGATATCTGTATTCCAAGTCATGTGAAATCCATAGATTAGGGCCTAATGAATGTATTTCAGTTGACTGATTTCCTTATATGAACTGTAACTCAGAAAAATCTTTCAAATTGTTGCATGTTGAGTTCATATTTTTGTTCAGTATAGTTACTGTATGTGTAGCCAATCTGGGTCATTTGGAAAAATTATGACCTAAATTTAGCAACATCTTTGTTAAAAGTCCTGTGCAGTCAAAAATGTGTTTTCCTGTGTTTTATATACACTGCTCAAAAAAATAAAGGGAACACTAAAATAACACATCCTAGATCTGAATGAATGAAACATTCTTATTAAATACTTTTTTCTTTACATAGTTGAATGTGCTGACAACAAAATAACACAAAAATGATCAATGGAAATCTAATTTATCAACCCATGGAGGTCTGGATTTGGAGTCACACTCAAAATTAAAGTGGAAAACCACACTACAGGCTGATACAACTTTGGTGCAACGTTGCGTTGGTGGATGGAGCGAGACACGATGTCCCAGATGTGCTCAATTGGATTCAGGTCTGGGGAACGGGCGGGCCAGTCCATAGCATCAATGCCTTCCTCTTGCAGGAACTGCTGACACACTCCAGCCACATGAGGTCTAGCATTGTCTTGCATTAGGAGGAACCCAGGGCCAACAGCACCAGCATATGGTCTCACAAGGGGTCTGAGGATCTCATCTCGGTACCTAATGGCAGTCAGGCTACCTCTGGCGAGCACATGGAGGGCTGTGCGGCCCCCCAAAGAAATGCCACCCCACACCATGACTGACCCACCGCCAAACCGGTCATGCTGGAGGATGTTGCAGGCAGCAGAACGTTCTCCACGGCGTCTCCAGACTCTGTCACGTCTGTCACATGTGCTCAGTGTGAACCTGCTTTCATCTGTGAAGAGCACAGGGCGCCAGTGGCGAATTTGCCAATCTTGGTGTTCTCTGGCAAATGCCAAACGTCCTGCACGGTGTTGGGCTGTAAGCACAACCCCCACCTGTGGACGTCGGGCCCTCATACCACCCTCATGGAGTCTGTTTCTGACCGTTTGAGCAGACACATGCACATTTGTGGCCTGCTGGAGGTCATTTTGCAGGGCTCTGGCAGTGCTCCTCCTGCTCCTCCTTGCACAAAGGCGGAGGTAGCGGTCCTGCTGCTGGGTTGTTGCCCTCCTAGGGCCTCCTCCACGTCTCCTGATGTACTGGCCTGTCTCCTGGTAGCGCCTCCATGCTCTGAACACTACGCTGACAGACACAGCAAACCTTCTTGCCACAGCTCGCATTGATGTGCCATCCTGAATGAGCTGCACTACCTGAGCCACTTGTGTGGGATGTAGACTCCGTCTCATGCTACCACTATCGTGAAAGCACCGCCAGCATTCAAAAGTGACCAAAACATCAGCCAGGAAGCATAGGAACTGAGAAGTGGTCTGTGGTCACCACCTGCAGAACCACTCCTTTATTGGGGGTGTCTTGCTAATTGCCTATAATTTCCACCTGTTGTCTATTCCATTTGCACAACAGCATGTGAAATTTATTGTCAATCAGAGTTGCTTCCTAAGTGGACAGTTTGATTTCACAGAAGTGTGATTGACTTGGAGTTACATTGTGTTGTTTAAGTGTTCCCTTTATTTTTTTGAGCAGTGCATTTTTCCACACTATGAGGTTGGAATAGTACTGTGATATTGTGAAAATTATGATACTGCCCTTTTAGTGTAAGAGCTGTTTGAAATGACCGCCTGAAAATACAACCCGTTTTGGTATAATGGGGTTTTGACCTGTCTGGTGATGTCACTATGTGGTAAATTAGTTAGACCAAAAAGAAAGCGTGCTCCAAACCTCTCTGCCAATAACAGCTAGTTTTCGGTTTCCCCCTCCCTACTCAGACCACTCCCAGACAATCCTAGCAAAATTGTTGCTTGAATTCTTTTTTAAGAAGCTATTTTTTTATTTTTAACCATTTTAATTGCAAACAATCCCGGTAAGGTAGTTGTTATCCACTCATTGTGGATTTATTCCTCGTAATATTTTTCTATTATATAAAAAAAAATTCTCTGCATTGTTGGGAATGGCCCTTAATTTAGTAGGCATTTCACTGTTAGTCTACATCTTTTGTTTACGAAGCATGTGACAAGTACCATATTATTTGAAGTCGTTTTTTTGTGATTTCTTCCTCGGTCTGGGTGATATCAGTTCAGTACTTTATCAGAATGTTTTCTTTACACTGTGCTTTTATTATTTTGAGAAGGTTACAGAAACTACCTTGTATTGTTGTTTATCTCCCTAATACAACTTTATTTGACCTCATCTGTGTAATTTGAACTGTATTTACACCAGGGTAGTCAATCGTCTTTCTGGATATGTACCCTCCTGTAGGTCTGCTAACTTGTTGTGAAATCCATCAGGAGCATAGATATCCAGGAAAAGAGAACAGTTTAGTAAATCATTCTAAAACCATTTCAAAATTACAATAATGATGCCTATATGCTAGACAAAGATTGCACAAATATTGTTTCCCACACAAGTTTTTTGCCCACACAGACTTCCCTTATTTACATATGATTTATGTTTGGTTGTACTCCACCCTCTTTCAACAACATTTGAGTACTCTGTAGGTTCACACTTTCCCGGGAACCACCAAGTCTGCCATAAGGGAAAGCTCCTTCTCCGCTCAAAGGTGTGCTAACTGCATCCTGTGTTGTGTGGTGACATCTCCTCAAAGTTGTAGCAGCTCAGCCGTTGTTGGCACTTCAGGGAGTCTTGGTTCATCTGATCTCAGGATCGTTCTCCTTAGCAGCACCAATTGAGAGTCTAGTCTTCTCAACACTGCTCTCTGAAGTTCTGGGATGTAGGTGCAGTTTTCTAAGCGTAGAGACTCCACTTTTGAGACTTGTTATTAGAGTCTCCTGTAGCTGAAAGATAGAATAATATTTGGTGATGTCACGTTTGTTGGAATGATGGTCGGACCAAGGCGCAGCGTACTTTGAGTTCCACATAATTTTAATGAATAAAGAGAAACTTAAACAAAGACAAAACAAATGAACTGTGATGACAATGCAGTGCTAACAGGCAACTAAACATAAACAATATCCCATAACCCACAGGTGGAAAAAATGCTACTTAAGTATGATCCCCAATTAGAGACAACGATAGCCAGCTGCCTCTAATTGGGAATCATACCAAAACCCCAACATAGAAAAAATAACCTAGAACCCCACGTAGAAAATATAAACTGGACTAACCTCCCTAGTCACGCCCTGACCTACTCTACCATAGAAAATAAAGGCTTTCTATGGTCAGGACGTGACAGGTGAGTATTTTGTCTACATAGTAATTAAATTATCAGTGCAGAACTGTAGTGTTGACGTCTTCTGAAAATATAACAGTAAATGTACTATATTTGTAGTTCTAATAATGGATTTACTTAGATTCCCTTAGATCTTGTTGCCTTACACATTCTCCAAGGCTGGACGATGGTTTTAATGGTTACAAGTGCTGCCAGTGGGGTTCCGGCCTCATAGACTTGAGTAGGGAAAGCAAACCACGTACATGAGCATGTGGTTCTGGAAGGACACCAGCTCACATGTAGACCTAGATCAAGGATGACCAACTCCCGTCCTCTGGGTTCTGATTGGTGTCACACTTTCCCCCAGCACTTTAGCTATCACACTTGATTAAACTAATTGCAAGACCATGATTAGTTGATAATTGAAGTCAGTTGGGGATGGGGCAAAAGTGTGTCCCCAATCAAGCCCGAGGACTGGAGTTTCCCATCCCTGATTTAGATAGACGACAAATTAAACATGCTCAATCAATCCCAATCCATAGATAGAATTGCGATTACACTGCATAGACATGGCACATCAAATTGACACATTTTCTTTCAATGCCCATAAGCTAAAGAGCTGGTCACCCCAGAAAGACTATGCCAACAAAGCCTACAATGTAGGGCTACTTGTGCAACATGTGTGTCATGGAATGGAAAGAGAGTGTTTCTCAGTGAGTTGCAATAACAGATATTTGCACAGATGCTCACCTTTCCAGAGAACTTTCCTGAAAAAACTTGTCACCCACTCAATCCATGTCTGCCAAATAGTGCTTTCAAATCAGTGACGTTTGTTGGAGGGGTATTACATCCATACTGTATCTGATTAACTATTTAATATGTCACCATATATCCGCCTAGGGCTCTAAACCTGTACCTGTTGGCGTCAGGACCTTCCATTTATCTGTTATTAATGTGTCATCTACAAATTAGGTTATGGGAAGTTAAAGAAATTACAACATTGTATGGTTCTGTAACCTATCAAATAACTGTTCTTTCCAGAACAGACATCTAATAGTTTGTTTTGAGGGAAAATTAAGACATTATTCCGACTGATTGTATGGTCATTACACAGTAATAATTATTACTGATTGTATAGTTATTACACAGCAATTATTACTGATTGGATGTTATTATACAGTAAGTATTATTACTGATTGTATGTTATTATACAGTAAGTATTATTACTGATTGTATGTTATTACACAGTAATTGTTATTACTGATTGTATAGGTCATTACACAGTATGATACTTTAGATGTTGTAGGTTGTACTATTGCTGCTGCTAATGTTGATCATTAGTATTGTTTATATTTATATTGATGGCTGTCAGCCCATGACTGATGCACTAGCATTGTATGTACTACCTCTGGGACAAATAAAGCGGAAACTTGAACTTGATTCTTCTCCTATTAATATACAAGTGCCTCACGAAGCTGGTTGTGTAAGGGTTGGGTAGTACTTTCTAAATGTAATCCGTTACAGTTACTAGTTACCTGTCCTAAATTGTAATCAGTAACGTAACTTTTGGATTACCCAAACTCAGTAACGTAATCTGATTACTTACTTTTGGATGACTTTCCCTTTAAAGGTCAACTGCCCCTTAGAACCAACTTCTCTGGTTTTGAACGGCCTATGTGGCATCGACATGAGTCAGAAACAGTAATTCTAGTGTCAAAATTTACTATAAAGTGTAAATAGGATAATTTGGTCATAAAGTACGTCTTGTTCAAAACTGAGTTTGGTAATTGATTGTGTCATGACTTACTTGAGTTTATTTTTTTGGGATTACAATTATGTCAACAATTCATGCTCCCTATGCTTGCCTATTAACACGTGGTGGCACCATGTTCTCTAGGAAAATACTGGAGGAGTTCACTTCCATGACCTGGTGCCCCGGGCTGCAGGAGACCTCTCCTAAGGAGGACCAATGGAATGGTCAAAAATGATCCAATTTTATTTGCCATATGCACCAAATACAACAGGTGTAGACCTTACTGTGAAATGCTTACTTACAAGCCCTTTACCAATAATGTGGTTCAAGAATTAGAGCTAAGAAAATATTTACTAAATAAAATAAAATGTAAATAAAAGTAACACAATAAAATAACAAGGCTAAATACAGGGGGTACCAGTACCGAGTCAATGTGTGGGATACAGGTTAGTGGAGGTCATTTGTACATGTAGGTAGGGGTAAAGTGACTATGCATAGATAATAAACAGCGAGTAGCAGCAGTGTAAAAACAAAGGGGGGGGGGGGGGCATTTGATTAATTGTTCAGCAGTCTTATGGCTTGGGGGTAGAAGCTGTTAAGGAGCATTTTTGGGCCTTTCTCTGACACTGCCTAGTATATAGGTCCTGGATTGCAGGAAGTTTGGCCCCAGTGATGTAGTGGACCGTACACATTACCCTCTGTAGCGCCTTATGGTCAGATGCTGAGCAGTTGCCCTACCAGGCGGTTATGCAACCCGTCAGGATGTTCTTGTTGGTGCAGCTGTTGAACTTTTTGAGGATCTGGTGACCCATGCTATATCTTTTCCGTCTCCCGAGGGGTGAAGGGTGTTGTCATGCCCTCTTCGCGACTGTCTTGGCTCCATTACAATGTCTTCCTCTAAACCTTATTTGCAGTTTTAGAAGTCAGATGTTCGATGGGCATCTGACATCAGATGACGTCAATGCATTTTCTTAGAATGTAGGATGGTGTTTGTAGAGGGCTAGACATTTTGACATTTGAAGTTAAGTGCAATGTGGTTGAGCGTTAGGTGGAGTTTACAGTCAACACATTCCTACCTGTGGAGAGAAAGTGCTGCCACAGCTGAGGCTCATGAGTCGTGACTGAGGTTTGACCATTGTGGTTGACCTGTATGGCTGAGAACACATGGCCCCTACATACAGGGCGGCAGGTAGCCTAGTGGTTAGAGCGTTGGACTTGTAACCGAAAGGTTGCAAAATCGAATCCCCAAGATGACAAGGTAAAAATCTGTCGTTCTGCCCCTGAACAAGGCAGTTGTTGTTCCTAGGCCGTCATTGAAAATAAGAATTTGTTCTTAACTGACTTGCCTAGTTAAATAAAGGTTAAAAAAAATGTGCAGTGTTTTCCCATGATTCTTGTGTATGGCCTAATTGCGTTTCAGTCACTAAGTTCTGCAATTGGCAGCAGTTTAAGCAGTGCCCTAACCCCCAATGGGGTGAGTGTACTATATGGTTGGATGGGGAACCTTTTACATCATGTAACAATCCAAAACAGTACAATTAGTAAAAAGAGACATTTTAGGATAGTTCACTCTCACTAAAATCAAGAGGTTTCAGATCTCTAAAGTGATCTAATGTAGAGATGAGTCCTTAACCCATAGTGCAGATGAAGCTCTACACGTGACTGACAGCAAGTTGAGCGTGTCTTAGATAAATTCCTGCTGAATGAGGTCAACTTTTTTTGCATGTAAACAGTGGTATGCCTGCTGGAGTCACACTGCCGGTCTGAACATTCCTCATGATTACACAGAAGGTGAATCCTTTCTCTTCTCCCTGTTGGCATTTTGTATAAGGAAGTGCTGGTCAACAGTGGCATGTTTGCATGTAATAATCCTTCATTTATAATCCTAAAAGGCATCATCAGGTACTTGACATTTCTGAAGCAGATGCCACCACATTCAGTGCATGCCAGACTGTCTCAAGGCCTGTACCTCTAATGATGACTTTGTAGCCCTCTAGGTCCACTCGGACAAGAATGAGAGGAATCCATAATACCGTGATTGACTCAGACCTCTGCAATGCTGACGCACACAGCCACTGAGCCACCAGCATCCCTTCGACATTGTTACCCTGTTTGATTCCAAACAAGATACACACTTAGTTGTTACATAAAAGCCACTGTGATATGATCATGTGGTCCAGCCAGCCAATATAAACTGGACAACTTGATTACGTTTTCCCTAAAGGGTTTGAGAAAAAGAATAGCACCACTTATTACAATGGAGTTTTGTCCCTATTAAGCTAAATTGCCTCTGGGGGAAGTGTCCTCCTCTTACGCACTAAACACCCCATTATTGTGCTGTAGGACTGGCGTGACGTACCAGAGCACCAGAGGGAAACAAAGTCTTGTGATTGTCACTTGACACATACTCTATTGAAAAGGCTTTGTTTCCATGGTAAAAGAGCACAATGCATTTTGTTGAACTGATATGCTTTTATTGGCCTTTGTGTATGTAAAGACTCAATATGGGACTAAAGGGACGACCTTTCATAGTAGGTTCCAAAATATTGTTACACAAAGACCTTTCATGAAAAGACTTCAATAGATGGCACAATAAATGGCCGACCTATTAGATTTAATTTTGCATTATTCAGGCATTTATGAATGCACACGCTTAGGGGGAAAAGGTGCTATCCAGAACCTAAAAAGGTTCTAGGTATAAACATTTTGGGTTCCATGTAGAACCCGTACTACAGATGGTTCTACATGGAACCAAAGAGGGTTCTACCTGGAACCAGAAAGGGTTCTCCTATGAAGACAGCAGAAGAACCCTTTTGGAACCCTTTTTTCTAGAGTGGATAGGATCAAGTTATTTCCTGAATTGAGTGAGCTGAGAAGGTGCATTGGCTCTGTCAGCACCTCACAGAAACATATTTGACCGAGGATACATCCACAGTTCAATCATAGAGTCCCATGGAGGAACAACAGACGTCCATAGGTTATGACCTAAATAATCACAAGCCTATGTGAGGTCACTGAACATATGCCCGAAACCCTGATCGAGTCATCTCTAATATGTTATACAATGACTCAATTGTAGTCTATGGTGCTGCCAGTATACGTTTTATGTAAAGTCCGGTTGAGACAATGCCAAGACAAAGTCAGTCATGCTGGTGCCAAGGACGATGGATGCTTCTTGGATCATAATGGTTCCTAGCCAGATGAGTAAGCACCTGACACAGAGCCAGCATTGGGACTGGGAGAGGTATGGAGATGCCTTAGAACTCCATCACCTTCTGCAGAATGAGCTATGCTGAGCTGTTCTTTCAATGATATACAGTTGAAGTCAGAAGTTCACATACACTTAGGTTGGAGTCATTAAAACTCATTTTTCAACCACTCCACAAATTTCTTGTTAACAAACTATAGTTTTGGCAAGTCGGTTAGGACATCTACTTTGTGCATGACAAGTAATATTTCCAACAATTGTTTACAGATTATTTCACTGTATCACAATTCCAGTGGGTCAGAAGTTTCATACACTAAGTTGACTGCCTTTAAACAGCTTGGAAAATTCCAGAAAATGATGTCATGGCTTTTTCAGCTTCTGATAGGCTAATTAACATCATTTGAGTCAATTGGAGGTGTACCTGTGGATGTATTTCAAGACCAACCTTCAAACTCAGTACCTCTTTGCTTGACATCATGGGAAAATCAAAAGAAATAAGCCAAGACCTCAGAAAAACAATGTAGACCAAAAGTCTGGTTCATCCTTGGGAGCAATTTCCAAACGCCTAAAAGGTACTACGTTCATCTGTACAAACAATAATATACAAGTATAAACACCATGGGACAACACAGCCGTCATACCGCTCAGGAAGGAGACGCATTCTGTCTCCTAGAGATGAACGTACTTTGATGCGAAAAGTGCAAATCAATCCCAGAACAGCAGCAAAGAACCTTGTGAAGATGCTGGAGGAAACAAGTACAAAAGTATCTATATACACAGTAAAACAAGTCCTATATCGACATAACCTGAAAGGCCGCTCAACAAGAAAGAAGCCACTGCTCCAAAATTCCCATAAAAAAGCCAGACTACAGTTTGCAGCTGCACATGGGGACAAAGATCATACTTTTTGGATTAATGTTCTCTGGTCTGATGAAACAAAAATAGAACTGTTTGGCCATCGTTATGTTTGGAGGAAAAAGGGAGGCTTGCAAGCTGTCACCCCCAACAGCATCATGTTGTGGGGGTGCTTTGCTGCAGGAGGGACTGGTGCACTTCACAAAATAGATGGCATCATGAGGGAGGACAATTGTGGATATATTGAAGCAACATCTCAAGACATCAGCCAGGAAGTTAAAGCTTGGTCGTAAATGGGTCTTCCAAATGGACAATGACCCCAAGCATACTTCCAAAGTTGTGGCAAAATGGCTTAAGGACAACAAAATCAAGGTATTGGAGTGGCCATCAAAGCCCTGGCCTCAATCCTATAGAAAATGTGTGGGCAGAACTGAAAAAGCGTGTGCGAGCAAGGAGGCCTACAAACCTGACTCCGTTACACCAGCTCTGTGAGGAGGAATTATTGTGGGAAGCTTGTGGAAGGCTACCCTAAACATTTGACCCAAGTTTAACAATTTCAAGGCAATGCTACCAAATACTAATTGAGTGTATGTAAACTTCTGACCCACTGGGAATGTGATGAAAGAAAAAAGTTGAAATAATTCTCCATTATTCTGACATTTCACATTCTTAAAATAAAGTGGTGAATCTAACTGACCTAAGACAGGCAATTTTTTACTATGATTAAATGTCAGGAATTGTGAAAAATTTAGTTTAAATGTATTTGGCTAAGGTGTATGTAAACTTCCAACTTCAACTGTATAATTGATTGTCTGTAGAACAGTTCATTCTGTTTATAGATGCTTTACTTGCGCCATTCAGAGAGCCGTGAGGATCCACAGTTGACCATTAAAACAGTTTAACTGACTATCTGCCCTGGCAGGCAGTCACACACACAGGACTAAATGTACAAAACTTTTATTTTAGTTTCAGAACTCCACAGGCACTTAACAGATCCACAACCCATATTTTCCCCTGCTTTCAGCTTCACACCATCTTAATACATTTATTTCCCGCTCATTCCCTGGCAATTATAACAGAGAGCAAGCATTGACGTTTAACAGCGGGTTAAAAAAGAGGCTTTGGTAATGACAAAGCGGAGAAAATATTGCAACAAATATAAAGTAGTTATACAATTTCAAACAAGTATAAAATGTATGTCTTAGTACTGCATGTATTAAAATAATTGCATAGGCTACATACAAACATGCTGCTTTATGTAAATGTCTAAAATACTTTACTAAATAGATCAGTTCTGTGCTCACCTTCATGTAACACACCAAGTAACATTCATAACAAAGCATGCTCAAAACATACTGGTGTACAGCTGGTCTGATTACAGTAACATTCAGCTATATTCAATAAGAACCACATTTGGTTGCTGGTTTTTGAAAATGAGGTCATCAAAATATACTTAAATAGACAAAAACTATAAATTCATCAAAACCAAATAACTGAATGAAAATGGGAAAAAACATCCTTGTAAGAAGCACTCTGCATGCAGTATTAAAATTCCATTTAGGATTTATACGCCTCACTCGACCAGAGGACAGCAGCGATTGTTTGGACTTCTGACAACAGATTGCCACATAGGTACTGGATGAGTGACAGCATGAGGTCCTTGGACAACCCAGTCTTTAAATCATACTCCACTATATACAATTACACACCTGTACACAGAGCTTTTGCCCTCCTCCACACCACATGGGAGAGCTCTACTCTGCTGGTTCAGGCTTGTTCTTCTTATTCAGGACTTTGAGGAGGCGGTCAGACATCAGGTAGGGTCTCTCCGCACTGCCATCGTTCCTCTCCAGGTCCTCCACTGAAGAATCAAGAAAAACATCATGAGACAAAAATATGAAATGATTTCAAAAGGAAAAACTTGAACATTGATACATTTCCAAGCAGGGGCCAGATCAGAACCAACTTGTGATGGATTAGCAAAGCTTCAAAGATTACGCCAAGTTAAACAGAAGTGCTTTAAGTCATTTAACATGTCATCCTACAAAACATATAATTTGCCTGCTTTTGACATAATTGGTAAAGCTTGCCTAGTCAAACCCAAAAGGAAGTTTGTTACCTTAGCTTGTTCCCCATCAACACAATGCAGAAAGAGAATGAGGAGGAAAGACAAACAACAGAAAGACTGGCAGCTTTAATCACTAGCAGACATACTACCAACATGCACAAGAAAGAGAGAGAAAATGCATTCAGTTAATGCTCATAGATCCTAGGAGTCCATCAAACAGACCTTGCTGACAGGCAAATATTTCAAGGCAATGAGGGATCTGGTTGCATTGCTTTACAGAACAAAAATGGAGTCGCTTCCCTCACAAGCGGAACTAAGAAATACATTTCAGTATATACAAAACTACATATGGCTTTTATAGATCATTGAAAATATCAACATTTTAACAATGCACTGATAGCAGTAATACTAACGATGGTAGCATTGCAGAGATCTTTTGAATGCTTTAACTGTAAACAATGTGATATCTGTAGGCGGTTCAATACATCAGACCAAAATGGATAGTTAGTCAATTAGGCACATTGTTTCCTATGGCTGACAGTGTTTCCCTTCTAGCAACAATGTCAGAACTGCAACATGTTCACTAAAACATCAATGGAATCCCTAGCATTGTTTATGGGTCGGTCTCTTTTTTCCAAATCAATGAAACAACTATCATTTGCCAACTCCAACCATTAAGAGCACAATATATACACACACACACACATTTCTATAGGGAAAAGGAAAGACACTGGTCAAGCAGTTGACTTGTCCAAATTCAGGCCTTGATGTCAATCTACCAATCATGAACAGTAGCATGCCCATTTCTACAAGACAGATCTGCAGGTGGCGATCTCGTCCACAGTGTCTTTGCTATGACTACTCCTAAACGTCCTCGTCTTTCCCCTGCATCGGAGGATGCTATTGTTTCAGCTGGACGTCTTGGTCGTCTGGCTGATGTGGAGAGGACTGGGTTGGCTCCTCGGTCTCCTCCACAGCCTTGTTCTCCGACAGAATGTCATGGAGCGAAGCTGACATGTAATACGGTCTTGCCAGAGAGCCATCATTTCTCTCCAGGTCTTCGCCTATGTGTGTGTGTGTGTGTGTGTGTGTGTGTGTGTGTGTGTGTGTGTGTGTGTGTGTGTGTGTGTGTGTGTGTGTGTTAAATTGGGTCATGGGATGGTTGATTGGAAAACAGGATGATGAAGGTGAAGGGTGGCATTAGTAAGGGAGATGGAGGAAAACAATATGAATCGAGAAGGGAGAGAAAGAGAAAGTCAGTAAAAATTCCCAGCAAAAGCACCCATTCGCATTTTAAATGAATAGATCAACACCTAAACTTCCCCATTGTCTGCAACCAGAAAGTTAACAATAGTCCTAGATAGCTGGGTTAGGATCAATAACTTAGCAATAAAGCATTATGAAGAATACCAGAATATCATCATGCAATTCATAATTAGTGGCAGCCCAACACCATTAGCAGTGAAAGAGGTCATGAAGAAAGGGAGAGGAGGTCACCGTTTCAGGACAACATGAACTTTAGACACATTGGGACATCTTGACTTAAAACTTTTAGTAAAGCTTTGAGATGTAAAAGAGTTGCCAACACGAGGCAGCCATTTCCTAAGTATACTGTGTACACCATAATCCTTTACCTTCTCACCACTGGTACCTTGTGTTTGGGGGGAATGACAATGCGTAAAACAAGAGGGGGATGGTTCTACTGTTACTCACAGAAGCAGAGGAAAAGTGTGTCCACACACATGGCGTACACGCTGAAGAAGCCGTGGGCAATAAGGTAGGAACCAACCACCACCGTCTGAGGAGAGAAACACACTCCAACCATTACTATATACAACACAGTAGGTTACACTCAGCTACATTTAAATCATAGACTAAACTACATGTCTTTGTACATAACCCACCAGACCCGGAGCATGGCTATGCTACTCACCAGGATGGGAACCCAGTAGTAGTGGAGGTTGGGCGCTGTGTTCTCAAAGGCCTTCACCCTCCCAGAGAAGAAGAAGAACGCAAAGATTCCTGGGAAAAAGGACGGAAGAGTTCTCATCCAATAGCACCACTGGTTGTCAACAGTGAAACGTAATAAAACTAAATACAATCATTAGAAGACTGGCCCTACTGAGAGTGTGTTATTGTTCATCATGTTTCCTGTAGAAACAGCCTCACTTACCCACAAGCCCCACGATGAGGAGCTTGCCCAGGAACAACAGGAAGTCTGTCACCTTGTCCAGGACGGCTACCCTGCAAGGTCAAACAGTGATACGTTGTGATGGATCATAGTCCATTTTGTAAAGTTCATTAAGTCAACACAAACATTAAGAGACAGCACACTCACTCACCTGATCATGTTCCTCATAAGGAGGAAGAAGGCATCTTTGGCAGACGTGCAGAAGTTCTTGCCATATATCGCCACCTAGAGGCAGCAGACTCAAATTCATAATCAAGCATAAACCAAACATTTTCCCACAGTTAACAGCGACAGATGATCCAGGTGACAAAGCTCCTCCGAAATTAATTATATCCAATATGACATGCATTTAACTGGGTGACATTGGTCATAGCAGGTGCACACAAACAGGTAGTACACGCACCATAATGTAGGCATTTCTGTTGATGAACTTGATAAATTTCTCCAGGCACCAGAAGCAGCACTTGAGACAGCACAGTAGGAACTTTGTGCACTTATTTTGGGTTCCTTTAGGGGAAAATAACAGACAGTAGGGCAGAACCAAATCAGAGACAACACGAGTACTAAAAAACCCAACATTCATACACAGCTAGTGTAAAGTCTGATGAGGATATACAATGACAGCTGTGTTAATATCAGCATACCGTAGTACTGCTAATACAGGATCTATGGCTCACCTTGGAGCTTGTGGTCAATGTACTCCAGCAGAACCCTGATGATCTGGATGATGGAGAGGATGAGAGAGCCAAACGCCAGGGAACCTGTGTGATACCTGAGCAGGGGAGTGAGGAGATGTCACTAACCAACCTTATTAAATGGCGTTAAGATACCCACATATGCAGAGCATAATGTACATATCTGAACACCCAACTTGGTTAGGAACAGGAACGTAAACAGTCACACACACCTGAGTGATCTGCCAAGGGATGAGAAGATGGGGAAGGCAGGCATGTCGTCAGGCTTGACCAAGGCCCAGTAGTAGGAGGCAAAGGCCCCAGCCAGGGTCATCTGACCCAGCGCTGTCACAAAGTTGGCACACCAGAAGAACAGGAAGACGTTGTAGAACTGCAGGCCAATCAGGTACTTGTGGTAGACCGTCTCTCCACCGTAGTAGGCAAACAGACACTTCGAGTCTGGGCACTCCGCCTTCATACTGGAGGTGCTGAAGTTCTGGAGGAGACAGGTAGAGAAGAATCAACCGTTGACATTCTATCCATTGTATACACTTTTATCATGGGATGTGAGCCGATGGTTCAATGTCTCTCCAATTAAGATCAGGCTGTTAGATGGTGACATATTGCATGGGCTAACGGAAAAGCAGGACTCACAGCTGGCTCGCAGATTTTCCTGGAGTGATCGCAGGCCGTATCATTGAACACCTTATAGATGGGCTGATTGGAGGTGGACAGGAACCTGGCCAGAGGCTGTCAAGGACTATAGTATGACTCTACAAAACTACAAATCCCAGAAAACACACATCAATCATTCAGAAGAGCATGTTGAGTTACTCAAGCCTATGAGTCATTTTTCTCCAAACATGAAGGATACACAGCGGTGACGGCCCAGTAGGCGATGACAATGGATAAGAGGGCAAAGGTGAACAAGGGGTAAAACAGGGCTGACATCACATACCCAATGGCCCTGTAAACAAAACATCACAGTTTAGCACTAGAAAGGTCTTATCCACCATCTATGTATTATGTCCCCATTTAAACCACAATGATCTAGCATTCAATGATCCATTTCCCATCCAATCCCATTAGAAAAGGCTGCAAGTGCAGAGAGCACTCCCGTTTCCTGACCTGCTGGCTTCTTTGATGAGAGCGATAGCGATGAGGATTCTATTCCTGAGGAAGATGAGCAGCAAAATGATGATGACCTCCACAATGGCCAGAATAATAACTAAAGAGAACGGGAGAGAGAAAAGGCATAAAAACAAATGGAGAATTCAGTCACGGCCGTTTATACAGGAATCCTAGTAGTCCTTGTATCAGTTTATGCTTGCAATAACACTGCAATGCATTATTTCTAAGGGTTTATAAAAGTTACCTGGCTAACATTGATCCTGCTTCATGATATACAGTATAACTCTAATGTATTGGCCCAGGTATATACCTCCTGAGCCACACTAAGGTTGAGAGGAAGTTAGTGGAGAAACTTACTGAAGGCCAGCCAGGTCTGTCTGATATGCAGGTACACAGAGAAGTCTGTCTGGAAGCCCAGGTCCTTTAGAGTGACATTAGAGCCTGCCTCTGACTTCAGGCTAACATACTCCATGGAGCAGTGGAAGATACCTGTGGTGCAATACAGAGCATGGCCACAATAGGGAAGTACAGCATTTAGATAGAGATGGGAAAGGGACACAGGAGATGGCTTTGTTGATTATAGAGTTCATAGAGACATGAACATTAAGAAACAACTAAAAATGGGACTTCTGTTGAACTGGTCTTTACCGTATCCAATGACCAGAATCACCATGACGATCATGACCCACACCATGATCCCGGCCAGGAAGCGCAGGAGTACGATGAAGAGGAGACTGATGAGCATGGCAATCACCAACCCTCTGAACCCCGACACAAAAACAGACTTTAGTGGCTCCATAACTGACTCTTTGCTGATCAAGTGCTTTTTGGAATTCAGTGTGAATGCATTACTGCACAATAGTGTCAAAGGGAAGATGCTGACTTACATTAGGATCCAGTACCAGGACTGGGTGTAATCCTCAAAGATCTTCATGGCCACTTGTCGAGCTTCAATGACCACTGTGGCATTCCTATAGAAGAAAATACAGTGACCAATGCTGATTGTAAATGTAGCACTAGCACCCATCACAAGAAAACATCATGCAAATTATATGGACTCACTTGACCCCCGCCACCAGATCTTTGGCATCTCTCATTGTCCCCTCCCCATCATCAAACTTGGAGTTATTTCCCACGGTGATCTTCCCTCCCTTCTGGCCCAGGGCAGGGAAGCACCTACGGGTGACTGGAGGAAGAGGAAGGGGGGGGGGGGTGAAGTAGAAGACACAGGACAATGAGGGAGAGCAGTAAAACAATGTCTTTCACTTTTTTCAAATTCCGGAAATGGGGAGGATGGGCTGGCCAGATGGAGGGTTGGGGAGTTCGACTCAGAGGAACAGAAGAAGGGCAGGTAGACAGGATAGGGGAGCAAAATAGACTAGAGCCGTACTTACAGGGTTTACTTGGCATCAGCATGGCAGGACACAGGCCAGAAGTCAGGATCTGTGTTACAGCCTAAAACACACATGAACAATCAGCACTTAGTAACTCAACCATTGGTGCGGCAATGTATATTCAAAGTTTGAATTGTTCACACTAAATTGCCACTCGGCACACTATTTTTGTAGAACAAAACACTGTCACATTCTTGACATTTTATTGACATTGTCATCCATGGTGATTTGAAAAACTACTACACCACCTATCTCAGATTCTTCTTCAAATGCTACTCACCAGCCCCTCTAGACCCTCCTTGCAGAAGTTCTTATAATACTTAAAGTCCTCTTTATTGGTGTAGGCATTATTGAGCGTCAAGAACTTATCAGGGCATTTCTCCACACACATCTGATGGCAAAAGAAATGTTACCATGAGACAAGATAATACAAGTGCATAGGCATACATAAATAACATGGTGTTCAAGAATGTATCAAGTGAAAACAAAGGTTCAGGTCACCTGTGTGGTTGGGCACTGGAACTCCAGCAGCACCATGGGACTGGCACACTTCATGATGTTGAAGTAGAACAGCAGGGGCTTCGTCCTACAATACACACACAACCAGTTGTTCAGAGAACAAGAGCAGGTTTAAAGAGAGAGTATGCCCAGGGGGGAATGATGGAGACAATCAACACATGTGAGTGTTAGTGATTGTCTGTTATGTATTCCACTGTGCATGAATGGTGAGGGCAGAACTTACTCCAGAGGAGTGCCTGCCTGCCCACAGAACTGCCCTCTGCTGTCTGTGGGGTAGATCACCTTCCTGGGGTCTCCCTGGGACCAGGCTAGGGGAGAAGGGAACCATCAACAACAAAGAACAATCAAATTCCAGACATCTTTAACACACAGACATGCTTTAGGTGAGCAGCACTCAGAGACATACCTAAGGGCATGACTCAGGGTATACCCAAGTCCTTAATATGGGGTCAGTTAAGCTTGTTTGTGCCTACAGGACACATTTACTTACCCAGAATTCCCACTGCAACATAGCCCAGTATGCAAATAATAAAGAGGATGCAGCATACAATGTCAGTGCACCCCCTAGAGTAAAGAGAGAGGGAGACATGGAAACGTTATGGGAACAATAGTTTTTAGATGTGAATTATGTGCCATCCTGACTACAGTGTGGATGAACTGGCAATCCTCTCACCTGTTATAGATGGGGCCTTTGAAGGTGGGGTCATACTTTTTTGGTTCACCTAGATGGAAAGAACGCAAATATTGAAACATACAGTAGGAATACCATTTCAGATGGTAAATAGCTTGCAGCGTAGAATTAGAATTTGGGCTGTCAGAAGACATTTAATAACCAAGATGCACTTTGACACTGTTCCATGTGGGGGCGTCTGCGTCCTAGTTATACATTTCATGGGGTAAACAGAGTGGATTGCCCACGCGTCGACATTCTGCTCCCTTTACTGTTGGTCAGATTACTTTTCCCTCAGGGCAGGCACACCTGGCAACCCAACAAATTCCTCTGTAGTGACTAAGCAGCCCTTCTGCAACATGAGAACCTGCAGTACCACAAAACAGTCACCAGAGGTCAGCGACTCTACCATGTGGGCACAACCTATTCATCAAATCACATTTTATTGTCACATGCTTCATAAACTAACAGTCAAATGCTTACTTGGGGGTCCTTTTCCAACAATGCAGAGTTAAGATAAAATATAAAAATGGTGGCACAAGGAATAATACACAGTGAATACCGAATAACGACAACGAGTAAAAAGTAACATTGTTATATACAGGGAGTACCACTACCGAGTTGATGTGCAGGGGTACGAGGTAGTCCTCTACATCACAGGTGGTTGGTGGCACCTTAAGTTGGGAGGATGGGCTGGAGCGGAATGGTATCAAATACATCATACATGGTTTCCATGTGTTTGATGTCATTCCATTTGCTCCATTACAGCATTACAGGCATTATTATGAAACGTCCTCCCCTCAGCAGCCTCCTGTGATCTACATATAGGTAGGGGTAAAGTGACCAGGCAACAGGATACATAAGCAGCAGCGTATGTGGGGAATGAACGCGTGTAATGTCTCCTTCAGCCGATGCTGCATTTGCTTGAAGGACATAAGACACACAAAATGACAGATTACCCTGTTCATCAGTATTGATTCATTCTTAAAGGTAAATGTTGATTAATGCCATGAAAAAGGTTTAAAAAATTCTGTTCTTGTTAATGTTCCTTGATTTTCTTAACTTGATAACATTCCCCAAATTAAACTAGGCTATAAACCAGCACACAATATCCTCTCCCTTTCATACCCAATATAATGTGTAACCTGGATTTGACCCCTGGCGTTCCAATAGGGTGAGGAGGAGCACAGAGTCTACACTCTCCACATCTGCCATCAGCCCACATAAATCAACGTTAAATACAGTTACTGTACAAGGAGGGAATGGATATGTCATGAGCAAACTACATTCACTCATTGCCAGTTCTAAATCCTCAGACGACCATAAGGAGGCATTAATGTCAACTACATTTAGGCCTAGATGAGAAAAGGTACGGTTATAACAATCAGTCAAAAGTGCTCAAGTTGAGCCATAGTGAATCTCAACTTCACAGAACATCAATAATCACAGTCTTAAGGTGGTTGAACCACTGGGTCTAGACAAGATACTATAGAGTATGATGTTCAGCATGGCAGCCATTAATAATGCAGAGTAGTGGTCAGGGTGCTATTGCAGCATGCATTATAGTGGGCCTGCTCCCAGAGAACATCAATCCACTGGACACAGCAGGTCCACAAGCACAGAGATACAGAGTTTGGATGTTAAAGTGTTAAATGGGCATAATCAGCCTGAGATGCCCTTCAAAGACATGGTGGAAACAACCTGCAGAGGGAGTGTAGGCTGGAGCAACATTTGCCCAAAACAACAGTGACTGATGCATTTATATTTTATCAGGGCTGAAAACAAACAATGTTTCCTGCCAATTTTTCAGTCCTTATATACACACACAATGCAGTAGCATTTGATAAAGGAGAGAAAACATTCTGATACAATGTTCACTTGTATTTCTCCACACACCTGTATAATCAGCAGGTTTAACCCACACCCATTGTCAGCCATGTTGTCATAATGCCGATACTAGAGGTCTAGTTTCACCCAGTACTCTCTTCTCTAGAGACAAATTACACCACCCATTAACAAGCTCCAACTGACAGATTCATTAAAACATTCAAGCAGTGAGAAAAGCTCTCTCACTTCAAGAACAAACTTAAGCTACAACCAAACCAGCCATCATAAAAGACACAAACAGCTTTTCATAAGGTTGAAAAAGGTAAAACCACATAAGCTCTAATGAAACTAAAATCAGGTAGGAGCAGTTAGTAGTTACCATTCTTTCCGTAATAGGGTTGCTCCTCAGGCATCTTTAAATTCCTTTCTGGTAGTCAACTTAAAAATGACCGGAAAACTCTCCCTTTTTTTCTTCAGACCTTTTCTGCTTCACTTCCTTTTCCTGCCAACTGGTGTGTTTAAGTGAGAGCGACAGGTATTGTGGGGAGAAACTTGTCCGACCTGTCTGCAACAGCTCTGAGCACACCCCTGTTCCTCAGAGTCCACCCACTGTTCCCCCCCCCAACAGCTGCCTAGCTCAAATCTCTGGTCCACCTGTTCCTTTCTCTTCCCCTTTTCCCTCCACAAGGAGCTCTTTTTGTCTGTGTTTCTCTCACTCTCTGCCTTTGTTCCTGGCTTTCTCTACCTCTTTCACACAGTCTCTCTCTCCCCAGAGTTTGGTCAGGTAGCTCACCTACAGGGAAGGGTGGGAGCACAACCGAGACAAAATGGGTGGAGACAATTCCTTGTTTTTCACTACACTGACTCTCCCCTCCCCCTCTGTGAAAGAGCTACTGGATATCTTTGTGGATCCCAAGCAAACTACACAGGAGTGATTAAAAGCATTTGTTTGGGGGAAAAACTAAAAAGCTGTTGTGTGCACTAGAGACTGATGAGACTCAGGTGTGCTGGTTATAATACTGGATAGATGAACGCATTAATCCAGATCTCCAGTCCTGAAGCTATTTTGACTGTCAAATGAACACAAAGCTATATTTTGATAGCTTATTTCACTTTTAGAGCTATCTTAAATGGCAATTCTGATATTTTTCCACTAATTGACCTTTTGCCAAATCAGATCAGCTCTGAAAAAGATCTGGGCCCATTGTTGGTTCTAACAACTAGCCTTAAGATGCTTTTGGGAAACCGGGCCCTGATGTGAAAGATCTGATGTGGTTGTTCAAAAGACCAATTTGTGGAAAAAATATCAGAATTGCACTGCCTGTGTAAACGCAGCCTTTTTTACTTATTTCTAACAAAATTCTTGTCACACCAGGGCTGCGTTCAGTATGTTTTTATGTTCTGGAACGTTCAACTGAACGGCCAGGTTGGGGAAAACCGTATCATGGCCTCTGCCCTTTAAATACGTCACTCATTGCATCAAGGCACCACACGCCACACCCACCAAAATGGGAGCAAATGTACCTCAAAGTCTTTTCAACGTACAAACCGTTTCTACAACGTAGCAAACGTTCAAAGCAAACTGAGCGCCCCTCTGCCCAATGGAGTATTCACAAGGTGCATTCAATTCAAAGCTGCTCATTAGGTAGTTCATTATAGCCAAAGATTGTCTATTATATTGACAAGATAGACATGTGTCCGCTCTAACAATGGAAATACATATCCTCAAAGATGGAAGGCAGGCAGGAGGATGGACCATTCCAGCCAATGAGAGGGCAGATAAGCGTGTGAACAACTGGCCATAGAGATAGATAGAGGACTCATCTTTGTATCTGTGCCATTATAGTGTCTGTGACAGCATGGCATCTCCATTTTAAGGTAGTACATTTTCTTATTCTTCATTGGCTGATTGCTTCCAACTCATAGGAATCCCCACCCAGTTGACTACTTTAAAATGGTGGAAGTCCTCAATGGCTAAATCAATCAGGGCTTGACATTCACTTTTTTAGCCAAGTAGGACAGATTTTTTAAATTGTCTGAAAGCTCAAGTCACTTGTACCAGACCCCCCCCCCCAAAAAAGCCAAAAATATCAGTGATTTTTTTTTGTATTATGCAAGTAACCACTTCACAAAATAATTCATTATTATCACTGTTATTGACAATGGAAGGCTGCTGGTCTGATCCCATGTATTATACAGTATCTCCTGCCGTTGTGGCCTTGAGCAAGTCACTTAACCCCCACAAAGTAAAATACACACCAGAGTCAGCTTATCCAAGTCCTGTTGAGCAGTTGATTTTTGCAATGTGCTGTGTTCAAGCAAGGCTGGAGCAAAAGCCTGCACACCCAATAGCACTCCTGAAATCTCCTGGAGCATGATTGGCCTCCCTGCAACAATACAATTACAACCAAATACTTTTATGTCTTTATAAAATAATTCCCTCATTCAGTGAACCTGGGATCAAATGGCTAAGGTGGGTGAGGTATCTAACTAAGATGTTTATCTATTTATAAGGTTCAAATATTCAGTGTTCAGGGGAGATCTTGACAGTATAAGAGTTACTTGTCAATAAGCCTAGTCTAGGAATATTCTTGTAACTTTGTCAGAATTACATGGGCAGTATTGGAATTTTGAGCGCTTGAGAAACGGTTTTACAACTGGAGTTTGCAGTATTGGTTTCATCAACTGTGCACCCGTATCAACTGCATGTCAGCCATTTGCGATTATACACGAGTGCTGGTGGAAAGTTATTATAGGACATCGGACATGACAATGACACTAATACATGCTAAAAGCTAGATAGTTAATGATTGATTTAAGTGTTATACACCTACCGGTGCCCAGCCCAACTAGCGAGTTAGCCAATTCAAAACATATTGTGTAGTTTGACTGGTATTCTAGTTAGTCTGTTGTATATCATTATTTTACCTGCTGCGCAAATGTCTCTCTCTCCCTCCTCTGGTAATGGCCCACTGGAACGCAGGTGATACACACACCATGACTTTTACAGGATTTTCATTGCTGACCAGAATTGACTGTAACTGGGCAAATAACTCACTAACTAGCAATGAATATCAACAAATGTGCACATGCGGCTGCTTTGATTTCAAAAACGCATCTCGCGACTGCAAGATGTAAAGGCCTGTCAATGCAAGCCTACAATATTATACTCAGATGCGCTCTGCTGAGATTGGGAGGACTGTGTGCAACACATTGCATCCGGAGGACACTGATCCAATACTGATCGGAGTAACCTAATGTTTGATATTGGGATTTTTGCGTGATTGTTTTTTACTTGTCCATTTGGACAACTTAAATCTATATTCTTCTTGTCCGACAATTGTTTTACTTGTCCCGGGCAAGCGGACAAGTATTAATGCCGAGCCTTGTCCATGAGTCCTCTATCTCTATAAGAACAGGCACAACGCCGATATAAAGTCGTTTTTTCCCCAAAAGTTGCCGAAAAGCCATGTAACAACCCAATCATTATGAAACTTCTATTCGATCAAATAAGCTCACGTAGCAAATTAGCAATTACATTTGGCCACACTTTATTTGGATAGAGCATCTACAGACGGACTATCAAAATAAAGTCTAACCTTACATTTTTTTGTTGACCAAATTCGACACTTTCATTGACCTCCATACGAAAATACCTCACTTCGTGGGCTTATTTTCATGGACATATTTTGGGCTGAGTAAAACCTCTCGCTTTGCCTATTCCTCTCTGTTATATCCAGGTGTGTCCTCTCAGAACCATTGCATGTCATATTCATAGGTGTTTTCTACCCTCTTGTGGAAACATGACTGTATTACATTGGGTGGTTTCACCCAGCCTGGCTGGATATTCACATATCCATAACCACATCCTGTTGTGCCATTTCCTTTGCTTTCACTGGGTTTGCACGCTAGCGGGATATTAGACTACTTTTTATTAAAAAACATTTAGCAGTGAGCAATGAAAAGCAATCTCTATAACATTTCAATTTAGATTACCTTTGTCTGAACCCAACGGGATGCTGTGTATGCTGATGATAAAGACAGATTATGGGGAAATTGAGTATGTTTCATGATGAGCTGTGTTTGGAAAATGGGTATTGATGAGAAGCTTCTGTTGGAATCTCTCCATACTCTTTCCAGGCAGTGTAGTCACTTGTTTTGGCCAATGGGATAGTCTATGTCATTCTGGGAATGGCCAATTTTCCATTCATTACAAGTTAGTGAGAGAAAGCAAAGGCTACCTCTGTCCTCATTTTCTGTAAAACCCTACTGGCCCCATTATTACAAGCACAGTAACAGACTTGTTTACAAGCTACCAGCACAAAATAGCAAATCAGCAACAGTCTCAACACCTCGATGGGCTATGCACAGGGAGGATATTTCACCCTGCAAGAGTTGGATCTCCACTGAATACATAATACAGGTATGACATGAATTCCCACATTTCAGTGTCACATTTTCTCTACAACTTCTCTATGGCTTGAGAAAAGGTATTAAAAAAGCTACAGCACATTAGGAACAAGAGCACAACGTGGTATTCTGTTGGGGAAGCATGGTGAGTGGGAGTGTGCTTTCAGGGCCTGCCAGCTTTAATCCATTAATGCATCTGTTCTTAATTAAAGGGGTGCCTATGGCCTCAGCTTCACTACATTCACTATCAGGACAAATGTTATTTGCTACATCGGTTGTTGGAATAACTTTATTAGGGTACACAACCATACCTAGATGTCTCCCAAGAATCTGCACAAAGAAATATATATACAACGGTTTCTCTTATGGACAGAGAGCTCATTGTATAGTGTACTACACAAGGTCCAAGGCAGTTTTACTTCTGGTTTTCTTGAGCTTCAGGTATTTGCTTTGGAACTTTTCTAATGTTTCCTGAGTCGAGTTTCCCCTCAATATTATCCTTCCTCCCTAGCCTCTCCTCCTCTCACAGTGAAAATGACCATAAATAAGGTCAACCTTCCATTAAATGTTTTATCTGTCCACCATGCCTGTATTTATACCCATACCGATGTCTACAGTGCTCTATGTACAGAATATAGAGTACTGTTGCTCATTTATGCACTAGATTGTGACTGTCATGCTGAATGTGTGTATGCACATATCTGGAGAGAACAGAAATAATGTATTTTGTTTGGGACTGGTGAACAGTACTGCACTTAAACAGTATACACTCATCCAATGTGCACTTCTCCTGAGTCAACTATTATACAGAGCATTCGGAAAGTATTCAGACCCCTTCACTTTTTCAACATTATGTTACGCTACAGCCTTATTCTAAAATGTATTAAAATGTTTTATCCCCTCATCAATCTACACACAATACCCCGTAATGACAAAGCAAAAACAGGTTTTTCTAAATTTTTGCAAAAAAACTGAAAGATTACATTTACATAAGTATTCAGACAGCTCTAGGAAGAGTGTTGGTGGTTCCGAACCTCTTCCGTTTAAGAATGATGGAGGAAAATGTGTTCTTGGGGACCTTCAATGCTGCAGAAATGTTTTGGTACCCTTCCCCAGATCTGTGCCTCGACACAATCCTGTCTCGGAGCTTTACAGACAATTCCTTCGACCTCATGGCTTGGTTTTTGCTCTGACATGCACTGTCAACTGTGGGACCTTATGTAGACAGGTGTGTGCCTTTCCAAATCATGTCCAATCAATTCAATTTACCACAGGTGGACTCCAATCAAGTTGTAGAAATCTCTCACGGATGATCAATGGAAACAGGATGCACCTGAGCTCAATTTCGAGTCTCATAGCAAAGGGTATGAATACTTATGTAAATAAGGTATTTCTGTTTTAAGTTTTAATAAATTTGCCAAAGAACCTACAAACCTGTTTTCACTTTGTTATTATGAGGTATTGTGTGTATTGATGTAGAACTTTTTTTAATTTAATCAATTTTAAAATAAGGCTGTAACGTAATAAAATGTGGAAAAGGGGAAGGGGTCTGAATACTTTCCCGAAGGCACTGTATACCCCTGAGAAAAGAGAAGCATGATGTCATATCAACACAACAGTAGGCTATAATTTTTATTTGTCACATACAAACTTCCCCTCCTCAGACTGTCTCTCATTACAGTAAGTGTAGCAGTAGAGTGTTGACTGAGTGCAGTATGTATGACCGTTTCCCTCATAGGGAGTTTAACATCAAAATAAGATTGACTTGACCAAGAGTACTGACTACAGCAGATAACATAACTACTTCAGAGATATCGAAACTAGATATGGAGTCTTGTTGGTGGTTAGGGTAGGGAAGTGTGCCCTCTCTCCAAATATCTCTGCTGTTAAAAACAGCATCCTCTTTATGGTCTGGACTAGATGTCTGTACACTTTGGATCAGGGTTCGAATTACAGAGCTACCAGGACACCCCCATAAACGTTACAAATATCAATGTTGGTCCAGTCCACTATTTTTAGAGTATCCCAAGAGACAATATGTAATTCTATCCCTGCTCTGGACTATAATCCTAAACAAAACTCTGCTGTAACAATGAATATATCTGAATATAAGATGCTCCTGAGTCCTAACCATGTCCTCTTCTTCAGTTTCCACTTTCTGAAGCCTGCTGGATAAAACAGGCCCATCTTCCTGAGGAGAGAGTGTGACCTCTACTGTCTGTCTCCCTAATTTACTCCAGTGAGAGACTCTCTCAGAGACAACAGACAGCACTGCACTTCACTGAAACAGACGCCAATTCATGTCTTGTCTTTGTTGTTTTCTCCATTGTGCTCATAGCAGAGATAGATAGGCTAGAGCCTCAGCACCAACCCATTAGACAACATCAATTAGGTTACTTGGCTATGTTTTGATAACATTGACAAAAACGCAATTACATTCTCTAAAAGTCTGCTAAATGAACCTAATTTCCAAAATAGTGCTCTATTTTCGTACCCCTTACTCATGGCTCTGATTCAGCTCCGAAAATCTACAAAACAATGCAGGATTCCAAAGAGTATAGGGGTTTTTCACCTTCCAAACATCCAGGTGTGACAGACCAGACAGGCTGTGGGAGAGCAGCCAAGTCCAACAGTGATGACTACCAGTCAGGAAGAAGAGGGGCATGGCATACCACACAAATAGACGGTGGTTCCTAATAACTCAACATCACTATTACAGGAATTGATCTCTGCCACTTCTCTTCTCCTCAGGCCCCATGACCCTAATAACTTTCCCTAATAACTTAATCTAACACAGGCTGTCTGCTGTCTGAATGGAAACAAAATGTAACTGCTGTTGGGTTAATAAGTCACATGAGTCTGTTTGACCAGACTGTGATCAAGCAGATTAAACAATAATATTTGGGGCTGGCAGGGAACACTATTCTCCTTCCCTAGGGGCATGCCACTGGACACAGACGTCAATTCAACGTCCATTCCACGTTGATTCAACGTAATTTCATTTAAATGTTGTGGAAACAACATTGATTCAACCAGAGGGTGCCCAGTGGGATGCCTGTTTATTCAATACAGTTGCTGAGTAAAGCGACAATGTGGGAAGTGAGAACACGATGACAGCTGTTGTAATAGAAAACAGCTGGACCACACTTCAATTGTAAATGTTCATGAATAGCAAAAACTACACTATTGCTACAGTCTTAGAAAGAAAGGTGCTATCTAGAACCTAAAAGGGTTATTTGGCCGTCCCCATACAGGAACCCTTTGAATAATCATTTTTGGTCCTAGGTAGAACCCTTTTGGTTCCAGCCAGAACCTTTTTGAGTTCCATGTGGAACCCTTTACACAGAGGGTTCTACCTGGAAACAGAAAGGGTTCTCCTACGGGGACAGCCAAAGAACCCTTTTGGAACCCTTTTTTCTAAGAGTGTAGTTAGACCTTGCCAGAGCTTGAAATAAAGATCAGAGAGACTCTGGGTCAAGTTTCAAACCACTCTCCTAAATATGTCTTATAATTACACACAATCTAAGACTGCACATGGCTGTAGGCTGTCTGATCCTGTCAGTTCCCCTGTTATTGAGGTTTCCTGATATGTGTTGGCCTGAAATTACTCCATGATGTGAAATGGGGATGACTATGTTAGATCACAGCCTAAACTCCACTGTATTTCTGAGTCAGTCCTGTGTCAAACTCCCCACAGTTATGTTTTTTGTACTTCGCCTTATGTGAAACCCTGACAGATTTCCATGAAATGCAGAAAGACTTCATACGACTGCAAAACAAACGCACAAGGAACAAACAATGAACAAGAAAAAAGAAGGGCCTCTGTCTACCAATCATCACACTATTTATAACCACACAAACACATAATACCTGACTATCCCTAAATATGCTTCCTACTGGTCAAATTCCAATACATCTGCACCTGCATCTTTGTTTTCATTTAAGAGTACTACACCGAATTTGACAGTCATTTGGGAGAGTCATTTTTGTCACAATATAGTGCTAGAGGCCTTTAACCCCACAACTTTTCACAGAATGTCTTCAACTTTATTTCCTGCCAAGTCACAGCTTACTATTCCCACAATGCAGTTTGTTGCTCAACTGTCTTTTCTTCCCATCAAAATCTTGCTCTTGTGTTGACCTGACTGCTTATTTGTATGAGGGTTATAACACATTCCTAAATCCTGTATAGAGGGAAGAGGCAAACAGTGCTGTATACTAAATAGTAGCCTATACTGAGGTTGTAAAATGTATTGTGCCAGGAAGAGAGGAAAAAGTATTGGATAATGAAAGAGAGGGTTTTAAATAATAAATGAGTCATCATAAGACAGGCAGAGGGAGGAAAGGGCTGTGTGCGGAGGAAAGAAGAAAAACAGCTTTCATATGGCTGGAGAGAGGAGACAGCTAACAAGTCAACCATAAACCTTGCCTTATCCCTCCTCCATGTTGTTCACAGGGCCCTGCAAACCCAACATAAAACCAAAACACAAACAGTGAAAATGAGAAAATATGTCAGTGTTTCTACATCTTGTGGACAGTGTTGACCCTGAAAACAATATTTTAGCTCAAAACAAAGGGTTCCAGATGTTCGTGATGCTGCGAGAAAGTATACAGTCTGAGCGAATCTCATCATTTCTTTATTCTACTGGTTTTCAGCATGCTTTGCTGTACTAGAATTACAATGTTATAACTGCAGGCAGCAGTAGCGTACCTGCCAAATCACTGGGTGTGCCACTACTTACACATTTTGGGGGTATACAGTGCCAGTCAAAAGATTGGACACACCTACTCATTGAAGGGTTTTTCTTTATTTTTTACTATTTTCTACATTGTAGAATAATAGCGAAGACATCAAAACTATGAAATAACACATATGGAATCATGTAGTAAACAAACAAGTGTTAAGCAAATCAAAATATATTTTATAGTTTAGATTCTTCAAAGTAGCCAACCTTTGCTTTGATGACAGCTTTGCACACTCTTGGCATTCTCTCAACCTGTCACGAATACTACCGAAGGTGACTCCCCTTCCCGTTCGGGTGGCGCTCGGCGGTCGTCGTCGCCGGTCTACTAGCTGCCACCGATCCTTTTTTCCTTTTCGTTTATGTCTGTCTAATTGTTTTCACCTGTTTCTTGTTGGGGTTTTGGGAGGTGTACTATTTAGGTTAGTTTCGCCCGCTAGTGTTTGTGCGGGCTTAGTGTGTTCATGTTACGTCAGGAGTGGATTATTTTGATGTTGGGTTTTTCGCTGTCGAGTTTATTTTAAACAGTTGGTCTGTGGGTTGTGTTTGCGCCTTTGTTTTGGCGTCACCCCTTTTGTACCTGTTGCTGTTTTCACGTTGGACATTAAAGCGTTTTGTTCCCGTAAACTTCTGCTCTCTCTGCGCCTGACTCTACACCCATCATTCTCCTGGCGTTACACAACCAGCTTCACATGCTTTTCCAACAGTCTTGAAGGAATTCCCACATAAGCTGAGCACTTGTTGGCTGCTATTCCTTCACTCTGTCATCCAACTCATCCCAAATAATCTCAATTGGGTTATGTTGGGTGATTGTGGAGGCCAGGTCATCTGATGCAGCACTCCATCACTCTCCTTCTTGGTAAAATAGCCCTTACACAGCCTGAAGGTGTGTTGGGTCATTGTCCTGTTGAAAAACTAATGATAGTCCCACTAAGCGCAAACCAGATGGGATGGTGTATCGCTGCAGAATGTTGTGGTAGCCATGCTGGTTAAGTGTGCCTTGAATTCTAAATAAATCACTGACAGTGTCACCATCACACCTCCTTCATGCTTCACGGTCTTGTCCCAAGCAAGACTCTTCTTCTTATTGCTGTCCTTCAGTAGTGGTTTCTTTGCAGCAATTCACCACGAAGGCCTGATTCATGCAATCTCCTCTGAACAGTTGATGTTGAGATGTGTCTGTTACTTGAACTCTGTGAAGCATTTATTTGGGCTGCAATTTCCGAGGCTGGTAACTCAAACAAACTTATCCTCTGCAGCAGAAGTAACTCTGGTCTTCCTTTTCTGTGGCGGTCGTCATGAGAGATAGTTTCATCATAGCGCTTGATGGTTTTTGGGACTGCACTTGAAGAAACTTTCAAAGTTCTTGAAATTTTCCAGATTGACTGAAGTAATGATGGACTGTCATTTCTCTTTGCTTATTTGAGCTGTTGTTGCCATAATATGGACTTGGTCTTTTACCAAATAGGGCTATCTTCTGTATACCACCCCTTGTCACATCACAACTGATTGGCTCAAACACATTAAGAAGGAAAGAAATTACATAAATTAACTTTTAACAAGGCACACTTGTTAATTGAAATGCATTTCAGGTGACTACCTCATGAAGCTGGTTGAGAGAATGCCAAGAGTGTGCAAAGCTGTCATACTTTGAAGAATCTCATATTCTGATTTGTTTAACACTTTTTTGGTTACAACATGATTCCATATGTGTTTTTTCATAGTTTTGATGTCTTCACTATTATTCTACAATGTAGAAAATAGATAAAAAAAATAAAGAAAAACCCTGGAATGAGTAGGTGTGCCCAAACTTTTGACTGGTACTGTATATTTAAAGTCCAAATTACAACCATGGAGTCAGACTCTATCATTTTGGCAGAGGTTTGTCTACTCCAGCAGAGATTCTTGCTCTTTTTAGGCAGCATAAATTAACTAATGTATTATGAGAACATATCTTCAAGGAAAACCATTTCCCTTACATGAACAACAATTGTTTGGATCCATTAACCTACCAACACCTTTATATGGCAGGGAATAGCAGGTTTTTGCTGACAATAGCTGAAACACACACAGTATCTTCTCTAAATTCAAATTCAGACCTACCATGAGGCATTTTTTTAATGAACTAATCTATATTTGGATGGTGGTCAAATTTCTGTCAGCACAAAGCTGGTGAGTTGTTCTCGAGTGTGCCATACCAGGCTGAGGAATGTAACAACTGGACAATTAAAGGCTGAGTAGGGACACTACAGCTTAACCCTAACAATAGTAAACTACATGTTTACTACTGATTAACTGAAAATGTTAGAGAATTGAAAGAAACTTCAAAGCCCACAGCCTATTTGAGAATCATATTGTATGATAATTTCAGATAGGCTACAGTATTTGCATACAAGTGTGCATTTATTGTATGGAATGTTGTAGGCCCTTATACCACTAATTTCTCAGCAGTCTCATTGTTTGGCACAGGGATGGGACCTGGGCGTGGGAATGTGAGAGAGGAAACAACAACATAGGCTAATCAAATGCAATCTGTAGGCTAGCCGAAAACAGAAGCATAGACTATTACGCATGGAAATGATGTCTCGAATTGTGAGAGTCAATTTCCATTCGTCTATTCTCTGAAAAGGAGACAGAGAAAAGTTGATTGAGTTAGGCTACGTCAATGGGGTAAATCAAATATGTAATAGCCAAATGCTGAGTTAAATTGTTACATGCATCCAACACACACCAATACAATGTTGCATTCCACACTCCAGTCTTCTTCATACATGAAAACGAAACGATATGGGGCTAGTCGGCTAGCTATCCCAGGACAGTGAAAGCGCTATTAAAGAGATATGGTAGCCTATATAAACTAAACAAGCTAACAACTTACCATACTTCGGTTTCTCACCCTCCAGTTCCATCATGAATTAGTGAGTCCACTTGTAAACTAAAATTGTAAGACTACATATATCATAATTCCCAGTCCAAATGGTAGCCTACCGATAAAGTTACTTCGCTGAAATCCACTCCAAATCTGAACCAAACTCATAAAATTTAGCGAGGCGTTACTTCTTGAAAAAGTTGACCAGTGAATGCCAACAAAACTTTGAATGACGGGCAAATATACGAATCACTGGACGTGGGTGTGAGCATGATGACACTGCTATTATAACGGTACGTCAACGTGACCATATAACATGCAGACAGTATAGCCTATCTATTTATCTTCATATGCAGAGTATGAAGTTGGACGTGCAGTCAAGTTAAAATATAATTTCCAAAAGAAAGAAAAATGCTGGAATTGGTGCCTATCTATCCAACTCAGATGACTTGCAAACAATTATATTTTCATTACACTGGAAGGCATCATATTGGCACCATATCAATGTGGCTATTGTTCAAAATGTGTGACTGTCCTGGTAAAAAAGTTACATAATTCAGCATAACACCCGGTGACACACACACCATGACAGTTTGTTTCTGTCTCAGCATGGCTGGTACCTTGAAGGTCTTACCTAAATGGGCATCTCACTGCAGGATTCCTTGGGGCCTTTCAACAGCACACTGCTTCTGCCAAGTGTCACACAGGATTGAAGTGCTTTTCCCCCCAATTATTAATATATTTAATTCTCATTTAGTTATAAAACTTTTTCTAAATGTGTGATGGGGAGTTGGATGTCTGGAATCAACATCTCTTTGCACATTGAATTAACAACAATCAGAAACAAACCTTCAATGAGCTTTGTAGAGTATTATAGCTCTATTATACTCTATCATATTAGTGCATGTTACGTTCAAATCAAATCAAGTTTATTTTATATAGCCCTTCGTACATCAGCTAATATCTCGAAGTGCTGTACAGAAACCCAGCCTAAAACCCCAAACAGCAAGCAATGCAGGTGTAGAAGCACGGCGGCTAGGAAAAACTCCCTAGAAAGGCCAAAACCCAGGAAGAAACCTAGAGAGGAAGCAGGCTATGAGGGGTGGCCAGTCCTCTTCTGAGCTCATTACACAAATGACACATTGAGCTCATTACACAAATGCCAATGTGCTGCACTCTACTGGTAAAGTCAGGGCCCAACATCTTAGAATAATATGAAAATGATCCTCCTTTTATGATCCAGAGAGAAGAGCAAAGTCATGAAAGTGGTTGCTCAAGTAATCAGACTCTAGTGACTCAATGTTTAATTGTTATCTACAGGTAAAACATTCCAAGTCATAGTCAAGTTAATGTATGCTATGATAAATTACAATCGTTTTTATCAGCTTGACAGGTCCATATGCAGTGATGTAAAATACTTTAAAGTACTACTTAAGTAGTATCTGTACTTTACGTTACTATTTATATTTTTGACTACTTTTACTTTTACTTTACATTCCTAAAGAAAATAATGTACTTTTTAATCCATACGTAGGGAGGCGCACAATTGGCCCAGCGTCGTCCGGGTTTGGCCGGTGTAGGCCGTCATTGTAATTAAGAATTTGTTCTTAACTGGCTTGCCTAGGTAAATAAAGGTACAAAAAAATATATAAAAAAATACTTATTCCCTGACACCCAAAAATACTCCTTATATTTTTAATGCTTAGCAGGACAAGAAGATTTTCCATTTCACGCACAAATCAAGGGAACATCCCTGGTCATCCCTAATTGCCTCTGATCTGGAGGACTCACTAAACACCAATGCTTCGTTTATAAATTATTTCTGAGTGTTGGAGTGTGCCCCTGGCTATACACAATTTTTTAAAAACAAGAAAATTATGGCGTCTGGTTTGATTAATGTAAGGATTTTGAAATTATTTATACTTTTACTTTTGATACTTAAGTATATTTTAGCAATTACATTAACTGTTGTTACTGACAGTTGTGGCTGCTTTGCGTGATGTATTGTTGTCTCTACTTTCTTGCCCTTCGTGCAGTTGTCTAAACCCAATCCTTTTTGTGCCCAATAATGTTTTGTGCTTCTACCATGTTGTGCTGTTGCCATGTTGTGTTGCTACCATGTTGTTGTCATGTTGTGTTTTTACCATGCTGTGTTGTCATGTGTTGCTGCCATGCTATGTTTTTGTCTTAGGTCTCTCTTTTTGTAGTGTTGTGTTGTCTCTCTTGTTGTGATGTGTGTTTTGGCCTATATTTTTATTCAATTTATTTTACATTTTAATCCCGGCCCCGGAGGAGGCTTTTTGCCTTTCGGTAGGCCGTCATTGTAAATAGGAATGTGTTCTTAACTGACTTGCATAGTTAAATAAAGGTTAAATAAAAATAAATAAAAAATACATAAGTATATTTAAAACCAAATATTTTTTGACTTTTACTCAAGTTGTATTTTACTAGGTGACTCTCCCTTTTACTTCAGTCATTTTCTATTAAGGTGTCTTTACTTTTACTCAAGTATGACAATTGGATACTTTTTCCACCACTGTCCCTACGTTCTGAAAATAGTTATGAACATGAATGTGGTCAATGCATGAAAAGAACCCTCTCATAGCCACGCCTTGAATCTGCACGCCCCTGCCAATAAACCAATCAGAGCTTAGTCAAAAACTACGCAACAGCATGGAGGGACACTAGAAAGCAGCCATAGGGAGTGGTGAAAAGAGAAGGAAAAAAACGCTTTAACACAAAAAAACATATATTTGAATTTCATAATAATTTACTTCCCACTATCATTTACATTTGGTTCCAGACATACCATTAACATGTTATTTTATCATACTAAATGTGGATCAACGTCAATTTGCCACACTCAAGATGGCGACAGAACCTAACCATTCCTGACCTACGTTACGCAGGTGCCTGTGTTAACGTTTGTCCTCCTCTACCTTGTCAATTTGGAAAGGACTACGGAGGCCTGGGTCACGGATATCCAGCACTGTAAATTACAGGTCAGTCTATGTATTGAAGTTAGGCAACATATTTGGGACATTGATGAAACAGTAAGTTTGTGTTCGTGTCGAGTAAATAAACTCGATACTATGCTTTTACATCTTGATACTAGAGCAAGACTGACTTTCAAGCTAGTCTAGCTAACGTAAACTAACTAATAGTATTAATGTATCTGCATGCAGCATTTTGCCAAATAGCTAGCTCTTTTAGCTATCACAACTAACATTTTAACCTCAACTAACGTGGCCAACACACACAGTGAGATGTGTTAATAGCTGCCAAGTTTCAGTTGCCTGCAGATCGACATTTATATAGCTAACGTTAGCTACTGTATAAATAGTTGGGATAGCTACAAGCTAGTTCTAATGTTATCTTGTGTAACAACTTGTCTGCCAACCACCACATCTCTTTTTCAACATTCTTGAAACTAATCACGACTTATTTCTCCTCAAACTATCCTATGCAGCTACATGAGTTCAATTTGCTAGTTGCTTTCTCCGCCTGCTCTCTCAAATTCCATGATTGTTAAAAGTTATAACCCATTATGTCTTTGAAATGACAACTATTTGAGTTTGTTGCATTGTTTTATGGATTATTGTCTTCTAAAACGTTTTTCTCCTTGTTTTTCTCTCATAGAAATCTAGCTACCCATCATGGCACTGAGAAGCGCTGTGTGCCGTCTGCTGGTCAACCCCCAGAGATGTGCCATCATTTCAGCATCAAGATCTCAGGGATCAGTAGCGCCTGCACAAAAGGGTATAACATTACTCAATAATGACCTTGCCATCATGAGAACACAATGGTAGCAGTTTTACAAAGCCATTCTTACAATCATCATGCCTCTATTTGTCAGGGGAAGTACTCAATCTGTGTCCTTTCCACAGATGCAGAGAAAGCTAGTGAGAAGAAGGCTAAAGCACGTATGTCGATATCAACTCCTTTCAGATCAATCATACATATATTGCCCTTCTATTATTTTTGGGGTCTGATGACTATTCAGTTGTGCTTCTCTGCTCTATGATCCTTCTCTACTGAACCACCAGCCAAGGTTCAGTTTAACTGGCGGGATGGCCTGGAGCTGGAGGGTCAGCTGACTGAAGACGAGATCATGATCCGAGACTCGATCCGTGATTACTGTCAGGACAAACTCATGCCCCGCATTCTGATGGCCAACAGAAACGAAGGTGGGTCTGACTTTTGAGACACACCATCACCCAGGCAGAGCCCATTGAGCTATTTATGCCAATAACCTAGGAAGGATCCCTTAAGGATCAATTTTGCCCTTTAAGATGGAATATCAATATTATGAATATCGTCAGTTATGCAAAACATGTCAACATAACATGCTGCCTGTTTTGTCTTAGTGTTCCATCGAGACATTGTGTCAGAGATGGGGGAGCTGGGTGTCCTGGGCCCAACTATTAAAGGTGAGTCAATACCTTTTGCGATCTGGAGGGTGGCCTTGCCGATATCATGGACAGTAATGGTTTGAGAACATTCCAAGATTTGAAATACATACACATTACCAGGTATATCATTTATTCTATATTTACAATTTAGATCAGCTATGCTGGCCTATGGAGTCCCTCGGGAAACCCAACTACCGAACCATCCAATGATGGGATTTATAAATAAATTATCTGGCTCTCGAAAGGACTGATCTCCATTAGAGGTTGACCGATTAATCGGCATGGCCGATTTAATTAGGGCGGATTTCAAGTTTTCATAAAAATTGGTAATCAGTCTTTTTGGATGCTGATTACATTGCAATCATGAGGAAACTGCGTGGCAGGCTGACCACCTGTTACTCGAGTGCAGTGTCAAAAGGACCTTGTGGCTGCATTGAGCCACGGTAAGTTGCTAGCTAGCATTAAACTTATAAAAAAACAATCAATCTTCACATGATCACTAGTTAACTACACATGGTTGATATTACTAGGTTAACCAGCTTGTCCTGCGTTGCATATAATCAATGCGGTGCCTGTTAATTTATCATCGAATCACAGCCTAATTCAACTTCGTCAAACAGGTGATGATTTAACAAAAGCGCATTTATGAAAAAATCACATTCGTTGCACAAATGTTTCTAACCATAAACATCATTGCCTTTCTTAAAATCAATACACAGAAGTATATATTTTTAAACCTGCATATTTAGTTGAAATAAATGCATGTTAGTAGGCAATATTAACGAGGGAGATTGTGTCACTTCTCTTGCGTCCATTGCAAGCAAAGTCAGGGTATATGCAACAGTTTGGGCCGCCTGGCTCGTTGCAAACTCTGTTTCTTCCTAACACGGACCGTAATTTGCCAGAATTTTACATAATTATGACATAACATTGAAGGTTGTGCAATGGAACAGCAATATTTAGACTTGGGGTTGCCCCCTGTTCAGTAAAATGCGGAATTGTTCTGAAAGAATAAACCTTTTCTTTTCGAAATTATAGTTTCCGGATTTGACCATATTAATGACCAAAGGCTCGTATTTCTCTGTGTTTATTATAATTACGTCTATGATTTGATAATTGATAGAGCAGTCTGACTGAGTGGTGGTAGGCAGCAGCAGGCTCGTAAGCATTCATTCAAACAGCACTTTACTGCGTTTGCCAGCTACTCTTAGTAATGCTTGAAACACAGTGCTGTTTATGACTTCAAGCCTATCAACTCCCAGGATTAGACTGGCAATACTAAAGTGCCTATAAGAACATCCAGTAGTCAAAAAGGTATATGAAATAAAAATGGTATAGAGAGAAATAGTCGACGTGTCATAATTCCTATAATAACTACAACCTTAAACTTCTTAACTGGGAATATTGAAGAACTGGGAAAATTGAACCACCAGCTTTCATATGTTCTGAGCAAGGAACTTAAGTGTTGAGGATCAGCGGGGTGGAGATATTACCTAGGGTAGGTAACAACATCTCCACCCCGCCGATCCTCAACACTGGGGCCCCACAAGGGTGCGTTCTCAGCCCTCTCCTGTACTCCCTGTTCACCCATGACTGTGTGGCCATGCACGCCTCCAACTCAATCATCAAGTTTTCAGAGTGTGAGGCTTGATTACCAACAACGACGAGACAGCCTACAGGGAGGAGGTGAGGGCCCTCGGAGTGTGGTGTCAGGAAAATAACCTCACACTCAATGTCAACAAAACAAAGGAGATGATCGTGGAATTCAGGAAACAGCAGAGGGAGCAGCCCCCTATCCACATCGACGGGACCGTAGTGGAGAAAGTGGAACGTTTTTGAAGTTCCTCGGCGTACACATCACGGACAAACTGAAATGGTCCACCCACACAGACAACGTGGTGAAGAAGGCGCAGCAGCACCTCTTCAACCTCAGGAGGCTGAAGAAATTTGGCGTGTCACCAAAACAAACAAACTTTTACAGATGCACAATCGAGAGCATCCTGTCGGGCTGTATCACCGCCTGGTACGGCAACTGCTCCTCCCACAACCGTAAGGCTCTCCAGAGGGTAGTGAGGTCTGCACAACGCATCACCGGGGGCAAACTACCTGCCCTCCAGGACACCTACACCACCCGATGTCACAGGAAAGCCAAAAAGATCATCAAGGAACACAACCACCGGAGCCACTGCCTGTTCACCCCGCTATCATCCAGAAGGCGAGGTCAGTACAGGTGCATCAAAGCAGGGACCGAGAGACTGAAAAACAGCTTCTATCTCAAGGCCATCAGACTGTTAAACAGCCATCACTAACATTGAGTGGCTGCTGCCAGCATACTGACTCATCTCTAGCCACTTTAATCATAAAAAAATGTATGTAATGTATCACTAGCCGCTTTAAACAATGCCACTTTATATAATGTTTACATACCCTACATTACTCATCTCATATGTATATACTGTACTCTATACCATCTACTGCATCTTGCCTATGCCGTTCGGCCATCGCTCATTCATATATTTTTATGTACATGTTCTTATTCATTCCTTTACACTTGTGTGTATAAGGTAGTTGTTGTGAAATTGTTAGGTTATATTACTTGTTAGATATTACTGCATGATCGGAACTAGAAGCACAAGCATTTCGCTACACTCGCATTAACATCTGCTAACCATGGGTATATGACAAATAAATTTGATTTGAAATGTTAGCTTTTTTACATGGCACATATTGCACTTTTACTTTCTTCTCCAACACTGTTTTTGCATTATTTAAACCAAATTAAACATGTTTCATTATTTAAAATAAAAGGGTTCATTGTTCATTCAGTATTGTTGTAATTGTCATTATTGCAGATATATATATATTTATATATATCGTCCGATTTAATCAGTATCTGATTTTTTTGGTACTCTAATAATCGGTTTCAGCGTTGAAAATAATAATCGGTCGACCTCTAATCTCTATAATATATAAACAAAAAAAGAAAGCTCATTCTGAGCTAGCTATTTAAAAAGTTTGGTTCACAGATCTTGTTGAATCTGAATAACCCTTTAACTGGAACAGAATATGGAAAAATAAGTCATCCTGTAATCCAAGCCATCAATTTATACATTTTAAGTTTTTTCACAGACTGTATTTAACACCAAGAAAATGTTTTATGATGAAATTGGCCCCAACTCCATATGCTGTGGGAGTGCCCTGCAGTTAAATGCTTCTGGGGCAAAGGTACAAGTGCGATGTGCATGAATGTAAATATTCAATGTTTGGCATATATTATGTTACCTAATGATGATAGCTCCTTGAATCTCTCAATCAATCAAAGATGATTGCTGGCTCTTAGATGGTAATCACCTCACTCTCTCCAAGTTCGCCAGTGGATACAGTTACTGTTAGAAGTTATAATTATTGTCAGCGAGAATGAATGGTGCTAGTCAAGGAACAATTGAGGCTTGGAAAAATATACTTGACTCTGTAAACTGCTGAGCGGGATGGGAATGGGTGGGAAACATGGTTGGCTGTTTTTTTTATCACTTAAACTGTATTTCTTAGTTTTCTTATTTTAATTTGAGTGACAGCCTACTGGTACATGTTTTATAAACTTATAATTTGAAATGGATAATGTACCTGTAAGCCTCCCAGTGGTTATATCATTCTCTGTAAGCTTTCAAAGAGGGATTTTGTTTTCTGTGAAATGGACTTTGGTCATTTTGATCACAAAATGTTAAAGGCTATTTGTTTTTCAGAATCAACTATATGTGTGATGCCAGAAGCATTCAACTATAGATAATGTAAATTAGATAATTGATTGTAGATTCACTTAATTCCCTTTTAATGTAGGCCTACTGTTTGTTTTGGAGGTTATTGCCTATGATGTGACCTCTCCCTCCACACTTTGACCAGGCTATGGCTGTGCTGGGACAAGTTATGTGGCCTACGGTTTGATCGCGAGGGAAGTGGAGAGGGTGGACAGTGGCTACCGCTCTGTCATGAGTGTGCAGTCCTCCTTGGTCATGCACCCTATCTACGCGTACGGTACCGAAGAGCAGAAGGAGAAGTGGCTGCCCAGGCTGGGTAAGGAGGAGGGGACATCCACATCCCTTAGGCCTCATCTTAAATGACGCACAATCCTGTTTGTATCTGGGTGTATTTGTCCTGTAATATGTCCTCTACCTCCCAGCTCGTGGAGAGATCCTGGGCTGTTTTGGGTTGACTGAGCCCAACCACGGCAGTGACCCCGGTGGCATGGAGACCCGGGCTAAGTTCAACCCCTCCAGCCGCACCTTCACTCTCACTGGCTCCAAGACCTGGTGAGTAGAACTGGGAGACTGTACTTCACTACATAGTAGTGCTGGGGGGGGGAAAATCAATACAGTTACATGTCGCAATATTATTTTTGACGATATTGTGTATATACAGTGGAGAGAACAAGTATTTGATACACTGACGATTTTGCAGGTTTTCCTACTTAAAGCATGTAGAGGTCTGTCATTTTTATCATAGGTACACTTCAACTGTGAGAGATGGAATCTAAAACAAAAATCCAGAAAATCACATTGTATGATTTTTAAGTAATTCATTTGCATTTTATTGCATGACATAAGTATTTGATACATCAGAAAAGCAGAACTTAATATTTGGTACAGAAACCTTTGTTTGCAATTACAGAGATCATACGTTTCCTGTAGTTCTTGACCAGGTTTGCACACACTGCAGCAGGGATTTTGACCCACTCCTCCTCCATACAGACCTTCTCCAGATCCTTCAGGTTTCGGGGCTGTCGCTGGGCAATACGGACTTTCAGCTCCCTCCAAAGATTTTCTATTGGGTTAAGGTCTGGAGACTGGCTAGGCCACTCCAGGACCTTGATGCTTCTTACGGAGCCACTCCTTAGTTGCCCTGGCTGTGTGTTTTGGGTCGTTGTCATGCTGGAAGACCCAGCCACGACCCATCTTCAATGCTCTTACTGAGGGAAGGAGGTTGTTGGCCAAGATCTCGCAATACATGGGCCCATCCATCCTCCCCTCAATACAGTGCAGTCGTCCTGTCCCCTTTGCAGAAAAGCATCCCCAAAGAATGTTTCCACCTCCATGCTTCACTGTTGGGATGGTGTTCTTGGGGTTGTACTCATCCTTCTTCCTCCAAACACGGCGAGTGGAGTTTAGACCAAAAAGCTCTATTTTTGTCTCATCAGACCACATGACCTTCTCCCATTCCTCCTCTGGATCATCCAGATGGTCATTGGCAAACTTCAGACGGGCCTGGACATGCGCTGGCTTGAGCAGGGGGACCTTGCGTGCGCTGCAGGATTTTAATCCATGACGGCATAGTGTGTTACTAATGGTTTTCTTTGAGACTGTGGTCCCAGCTCTCTTCAGGTCATTGACCAGGTCCTGCCGTGTAGTTCTGGGCTGATCCCTCACCTTCCTCATGATCATTGATGCCCCACGAGGTGAGATCTTGCATGGAGCCCCAGACCGAGGGTGATTGACCGTCATCTTGAACTTCTTCCATTTACTAATAATTGCGCCAACAGTTGTTGCCTTCTCACCAAGCTGCTTGCCTATTGTCCTGTAGCCCATCCCAGCCTTGTGCAGGTCTACAATTTTATCCCTGATGTCCTTACACAGCTCTCTGGTCTTGACCATTGTGGAGAGGTTGGAGTCTGTTTGATTGAGTGTGTGGCCAGGTGTCTTTTATACAGGTAACGAGTTCAAACAGGTGCAGTTAATACAGGTAATGAGTGGAGAACAGGAGGGCTTCTTAAAGAAAAACTAACAGGTCTGTGAGAGCTGGAATTCTTACTGGTTGGTAGGTGATCAAATACTTTTGTCATGCAATAAAATGCAAATGAATTACTTAAAAATCATACAATGTGATTTTCTGGATTTTTGTTTTAGATTCCGTCTCTCACAGTTGAAGTGTACCTATGATAAAAAATGACAGACCTCTACATGCTTTGTAAGTAGGAAAACCTGCAAAATCGGCAGTGTATCAAATACTTGTTCTCCCCACTATATATATATAATTTTTGCTAGATAGTGCTAGTTGTCTGTACCTGCACCAAAACTCTGGTATTTTTAATCTTATAGCTTGTTCTCCATCTTCGTTTTAAATAGTGAGCCAACATGTCTTCAGCACTTTTTTATTTCCTGACTGATCAAAACTAATTGTCTCATGCTTTCTCATCTCTCTGCAGCAGACATATAGTGAGCAATATGTTTGGAACATAACATTGCAATAAAATTGCAGTATTGAATCAGAATACATGAGAATTGCAATACATATTGTATCGTCACCTAAGTATCGTGATAATAGCGTAGCGGGAGGTGCCTTACAATTCCCAGCCCTACTACATAGTGAGGGAAATAGTTCATCACCCCATGAGCATGAGGACTTCAGGACTGACTTGACAGAGATGTGTGTAGCTGGATAGCAGGCATTAGGAGAATCTTGATGTTTAGATGTGATGTACTCAGTGTTTTGTGATGTACTCATTTACATTTTACATTTAAGTCATTTAGCAGACGCTCTTATCCAGAGCGACTTACAAATTGGTGCATTCACCTAATGACATCCAGTGGAACAGCCACTTTACAATAGTGCATCTAAATCTTTTAAGGGGGGGGGGGGGGCAGAAGGATTGCTTTATCCTAGGTATTCCTTGAAGAGGTGGGGTTTCAGGTGTCTCCGGAAGGTGGTGATTGACTCCGCTGTCCTGGCGTCGTGAGGGAGTTTGTTCCACCATTGGGGTGCCAGAGCAGCGAACAGTTTTGACTGGGCTGAGCGGGAACTGTACTTCCTCAGTGGTAGGGAGGCGAGCAGGCCAGAGGTGGATGAACGCAGTGCCCTTGTTTGGGTGTAGGGCCTGATCAGAGCCTGAAGGTACTGAGGTGCCGTTCCCCTCACAGCTCCGTAGGCAAGCACCATGGTCTTGTAGCGGATGCGAGCTTCAACTGGAAGCCAGTGGAGAGAGCGGAGGAGCGGGGTGACGTGAGAGAACTTGGGAAGGTTGAACACCAGACGGGCTGCGGCGTTCTGGATGAGTTGTAGGGGTTTGATGGCACAGGCAGGGAGCCCAGCCAACAGCGAGTTGCAGTAATCCAGACGGGAGATGACAAGTGCCTGGATTAGGACCTGCGCCGCTTCCTGTGTGAGGCAGGGTCGTACTCTGCGGATGTTGTAGAGCATGAACCTACAGGAACGGGCCACCGCCTTGATGTTAGTTAAGAACAACAGGGTGTTGTCCAGGATCACGCCAAGGTTCTTAGCGCTCTGGGAGGAGGACACAGTGGAGTTGTCAACCGTGATGGCGAGATCATGGAACGGGCAGTCCTTCCCCGGGAGGAAGAGCAGCTCCGTCTTGCCGAGGTTCAGCTTGAGGTGGTGATCCGTCATCCACACTGATATGTCTGCCAGACATGCAGAGATGCGATTCGCCACCTGGTCATCAGAAGGGGGAAAGGAGAAGATTAATTGTGTGTCATCTGCATAGCAGTGATAGGAGAGACCATGTGAGGTTATGACAGAGCCAAGTGACTTGGTGTATAGCGAGAATAGGAGAGGGCCTAGAACAGAGCCCTGGGGGACACCAGTGGTGAGAGCGCGTGGTGAGGAGACAGATTCTCGCCACGCCACCTGGTAGGAGCGACCTGTCAGGTAGGACGCAATCCAAGCGTGGGCCGCGCCGGAGATGCCCAACTCGGAGAGGGTGGAGAGGAGGATCTGATGGTTCACAGTATCGAAGGCAGCCGATAGGTCTAGAAGGATGAGAGGAGAGAGAGTTAGCTTTAGCAGTGCGGAGCGCCTCCGTGATACAGAGAAGAGCAGTCTCAGTTGAGTGACTAGTCTTGAAACCTGACTGATTTGGATCAAGAAGGTCATTCTGAGAGAGATAGCAGGAGAGCTGGCCAAGGACGGCACGTTCAAGAGTTTTGGAGAGAAAAGAAAGAAGGGATACTGGTCTGTAGTTGTTGACATCGGAGGGATCGAGTGTAGGTTTTTTCAGAAGGGGTGCAACTCTCGCTCTCTTGAAGACGGAAGGGACGTAGCCAGCGGTCAAGGATGAGTTGATGAGCGAGGTGAGGTAAGGGAGAAGGTCTCCGGAAATGGTCTGGAGAAGAGAGGAGGGGATAGGGTCAAGCGGGCAGGTTGTTGGGCGGCCGGCCGTCACAAGACGCGAGATTTCATCTGGAGAGAGAGGGGAGAAAGAGGTCAAAGCACAGGGTAGGGCAGTGTGAGCAGAACCAGCGGTGTCGTTTGACTTAGCAAACGAGGATCGGATGTCGTCGACCTTCTTTTCAAAATGGTTGACGAAGTCGTCTGCAGAGAGGGAGGAGGGGGGGGGGGGGGAGGAGGATTCAGGAGGGAGGAGAAGGTGGCAAAGAGCTTCCTAGGGTTAGAGGCAGATGCTTGGAATTTAGAGTGGTAGAAAGTGGCTTTAGCAGCAGAGACAGAAGAGGAAAATGTAGAGAGGAGGGAGTGAAAGGATGCCAGGTCCGCAGGGAGGCGAGTTTTCCTCCATTTCCGCTCGGCTGCCCGGAGCCCTGTTCTGTGAGCTCGCAATGAGTCGTCGAGCCACGGAGCGGGAGGGGAGGACCGAGCCGGCCTGGAGGATAGGGGACATAGAGAGTCAAAGGATGCAGAAAGGGAGGAGAGGAGGGTTGAGGAGGCAGAATCAGGAGATAGGTTGGAGAAGGTTTGGGCAGAGGGAAGAGATGATAGGATGGAAGAGGAGAGAGTAGCGGGGGAGAGAGAGCGAAGGTTGGGACGGCGCGATACCATCCGAGTAGGGGCAGTGTGGGAAGTGTTGGATGAGAGCGAGAGGGAAAAGGATACAAGGTAGTGGTCGGAGACTTGGAGGGGAGTTGCAATGAGGTTAGTGGAAGAACAGCATCTACTCAGTGCAAAGAACTTTGGAATTGCGTCATATAACTAGCCAATGGATCATATAACAGAACAAACACCTACAGACCACAAACATTGATGAAAGCTACCTTTGTCTCAACACCTTGGGAATGCATTCCCCTACTGATTGAAAAGACTACCTATTCATGAAACATCAAGAATAGGCTACTTCCAAAAATTCTGAAGAATAGGAATATGTGCTTTCTATTATACAGAAATCTTCATTAGAGTTTTTGTATTCATTAGAGCATAAAAAAAATGAATGTATTTTTCAAATAATAAACCCAAGATCAAGTGGTTTGGCTCTTATCTAAATTGTAAACAACATTTCACTCTGTATACTAGTCCACAGGGTGGTGCTGTTCACACATATATTAATGCTAGGTGCATGAATATTAGGTTCCCCTCAGTTCCCCTTTACGCAGGTTTCACAGAGTGTTATGATTCTGAACTGAGAGACGTCAGCAGTGACTAACTGGACTTTGTGGTTGTATACTTAACCATTGAGTGCATTGGCCCTCACATTGCATAAGCTTAACACTGAATAAATACATGTTAATTGGTAACCTGGGCCTGTAGTTAATGTTTTATATATTTGATGTAACACTGTTTCCTCTGGGGAAATGCAGCTTCAACAACTTCAACCAAATGCTTAGTTTGACATTGAGTACGTGGTTCTGTTCAATTCTACCATCACGTCTTGTGAAACTTATACAACACTGTCCTCATATAGCCCTAGAAACCAGGCTCACTCTGTAGCATACTGATAAAATAGCTCCTCCCTAAATTACAATGCCTTCCCTCATCTCCTTCACCTTCGTCAGGATCACCAACTCCCCTGTGGCGGACATCGCTGTGGTCTGGGCCAAGTGTGACGATGGGAAGGTGTGTGGCTTCATCCTGGAGCGCGGTATGAAGGGCTTCACCACACCCAAGATTGAAGGCAAGTTCTCCCTGAGGGCGTCTGCCACTGGCATGATCATCATGGACGAGGTAGAGGTTCCTGAGGAGAACCTGCTGCCCAAAGTCTCTGGCCTGGGGGTGAGTAGAGGCCAGCATACCACTGTCATGTACTGACTTTTATGTGGATGGCCAGACTTTCTTATAATGCTGTTTAATCTTGTTGGTATAAATGTTTTGTCTGTTCTCTTTGGCTCTAGGGTCCCTTTGGTTGCCTGAACAATGCCCGGTATGGCATCGCCTGGGGTTCACTAGGTGCTGCAGAGTTCTGCTTCCACGCGGCTCGTCAGTACACACTAGACAGGTGAGGATTCTGCGGCTACTATTGGTATGAGATGTTGTTTTGGATGAGCAGGACCGAGCAAAAGTCTGTAGCTCTTGAATTTTATTTTGTTTTCTCAGCTTTTCTGAGTGAATTTAAGATGTTCTGCTACTCATGATATTTGTTAATCTCAGAATCCAGTTTGGAGTACCCCTGGCCAGAAACCAGCTGATGCAGAAAAAGATGGCCGACATGTTGACAGAAATCACCATTGGCCTGCAGGCCTGTCTACAGCTGGGGAGACTCATCGACGCCAAAAAGTAAGAGGGAACTGGAAATGATGTGACATAATCGTCTTGTAGTGTGACACCACTTTTTAACAAAGAACTACACACCATAAGGGAAGTACAATTTCTGGTTGTTTCAGAGTGAATAGAACCTGAGGAGGAGACTTATCTCATATGTCTTCTTCTCTCCTCCCTCAGGGCAGCCCCTGAGATGATCTCTATGCTAAAGAGGAACAGCTGTGGGAAGTCCCTGGACATCGCCCGGCAGGCCAGAGACATGCTGGGAGGAAACGGCATCTCTGACGAGTACCACATCATCCGCCATGTTATGAACCTGGAGGCCGTCAACACATACGAAGGTGAGGAGAAAGAAGGCCATAACCAGGTCTAAGAGGATATGGATGTGTCATTGCTATGGATGTGGAAGCAAAACTGTTTTATCATGGTTTATTTACTCACCAGTAGAGGTCAGTAATATGTCATTTACAAGAAATAAATAGGTCATATGGGAAAACCATTGAACTTTCCACAATATTTTCAAAGGAGAAAAAAAAAATGTCTCCTTATATATTTGCTCAACTTCAGCATCAGCACTGTTCCACATGGTTCCTTATATTGTTTTCTTTGTCTTCCAGGTACCCATGACATCCATGCCCTGATTCTGGGCAGAGCCATCACTGGACTGCAGTCTTTCACTGTTAATAACTAACTGCCTGCTGCTAGTGCTCAAACAGACCACTATCAGAAACCTCAAGTCAATCTGTTCCTTAAACGAAGGACAAGTAGTTCTACACTGCTTTGATGGCTTGTCTTCTACAGTAACACTAATGCTAATGTTTCCTCTCTCTTGAATTTGTAGAATATGGGATGGTTTTCTGGACACAGATTAAGCTTGGTCCTGGATGAAAAATCTTGATTGAAATAGCTTTTTAGACCAGGACTAGGCTTAGTCTGTGTCCGGGAAACCAGTCCTAAATCTTTACTTTATGCGAAAGACCAGGTCGGGTTTTAAAGGCAAGTCTATCATCGATCTCGTGGACAATTCATGAGTGTAATTATTTCAACTTGAAAAACAAAGCTATTTTTCTATTCTGTCATAAAACCCTAGTACTTACTGGTTAGTTTGGACAATTTCTGTCTACAATGTGTTTGAAATAGTTTACTATACGGTGGAAGTTAAAATGGTACAGAAAGAATCGCTTATTTTCTCACAGCATTTGTAGTAAAATGGTTGTTGGACAAACATTTTAAAATGAGGTCACGATCCATACGTATGTCCTGAGTTTTTAGAACTGTGATGGTACTAATGATCAGTTATTGGTAATTGAATGCCAAATAATTGATACTGCATGTACTGTTAGAGTTGGGGAAAAAACAAGTTAAATCAATTGAAGTTAAATTAAGTAAATAAATTAAAGCAGTTTAAAAAATCATGCCATTGCTTTTTTTGTAATTGAATAGTTGTATTTGTGACTTACCATTTAGGCAGATCCGAGAGATTTGTATTTGGGGTACAGGACAATGAATGCTGTTTGCACTTTATTAAGTTTGCCCTCCTCAGAACTCAACCAGATCTAAATGTTATGCATGGTTTGAATTGCAATGTCAAAGGTTAATTCAAGCTTTTCACAAATAACTCTTATTGCAGTACTTTAATGGCCATTGCAATTTCCTTTTGCTGTCAAAGTAATAGTGTTGTAGTAATGCTCACTATCTAATGCTAAATTAGTCTCTTGTTTATAAATTAATTGTCATCAACAGGCGGTCCATTTAATCCAGGGTGGTTGGGGGATTTATGGATTACTCATCCATCATTTCATGGTAGTGTTTTGAATGTTCCTATTTGAAGTAACATGGAGTGTTTTAATAAAGTGAATCAAAAAAGATGGGGGGGGGGGTATTCCATGAAAAGTGTATTTTGCGTCCCTTTGATATAGAAATTGTGCACCACTATTGAATATTAAAAGCCTTTTACATTAAATGAAGTGCCCTTTAAAATAGATCACATGGAGTATTCAATAAATCAGATTTCTATTATGAATAAAGACTCGCTAAATTGCCTAAATTCAGTATGTTGACATGCCCCTCTGTGCACTTTGTGACTTCTGGAAGATTTTAATGCACTTAACCTCAAGAGTTTTCACAATTTTTTTCTAAACATTGAACATCTAATAGTCAAATCATAGTGTAAAAGCAGGTTCTACTCTTTTTGGCCATTTTCTGGTGTTTTGTGATGGAAAACTGAGTGGGTCGAGAATAACACGTCAACCCTGTTACCCATGGATAGACAGGCTAGAAATGTTTTAACAATTTTAATTTGTTGAGTGAAGCTTGCATTCAATTGCCACTGTTGTACAGAACAAGCTTCCATTCCCCCTGTCACAAGGGATTTTATGGCAGCTTTAAGAAGTCGTCAACAATGTTACTTTATTTGCCACTTAATATGCACTTACTATAGTAATTATTTTTATTTGATGTCTTTTGATAGAAAACTTTTATTTTATGAAGTTCTCTGCTCTTTATGACAGCATGTTAAATGTAAAAAAAAATGTATACCAAGTTACACTTCTCCAAAGGCACCGAATTGGTGGACCTACCCATAAGCATTAAAGTGAATGTTTTTGATTCTAAACTGGGCACAAACGTATATTCTGGCCCATTAAAAATGAGGTTCTATAATGCTATTTGGTCATAGGTATGAACAAAAATATCCACACTAGTTATGTAATAAATTATTTTATAAACAAAAGCTTCTTCCAACACCCACTCAGTTTACAACCACTGTTTTATGTCCTATTAGACATATACCACAGTCAAACAAACAAGTCATTGCTTTAATTATTCCAGACCTCCCAGAAGTTGGGATGCTATGAGGCAGTTAAAATAAATTAATGGCTGGGTAGATGTCAGTTCTCAGCTGTCTGCTGCAGGCTGTTGTTGATGGCTGATAAGGTCTGACTGGCTCCCTGTAGCTCCATGCTGAGCTGACTGCACCTCTCCAGCACCTCGGACAGCTCCTGCAGATTGGCCTCCATCCCACGGCCATGTTCCTCATAGCTGCTGAACATCTGCTCCTTCACCTGCTGGCACACCTCACTCACCTGGGGGGGGAGGGAACCCACACGCGCACTAGTCACAGACTCGTAATCTAAAAGCATTCTTTTTTTAACTACCAAAAAATTTGACCATGTGCTTTTTACTCAACAGTAGGACAGTGATACCTTATTCATTAACTTGTTCTCGAAGGTGGTCATGATTTCCTGGTCCATGGCTCGGCTCTGGTTGATTCGCTCTATCAGATCCTGGGCCTTCTTCCCTATCTCCTCTATCGTTGAACTGAGAACAGTCGTAGCCTCCTCACCTGGGAGCTCGCTGGAAGTACTGTTGTGTACGTCACGTCTATTGGAGATGTTTGAAATGTCGATGCCGGAGTCCTCACTTCCATAACAAAATCAACGTTAAATACTTAACAGAACACATAATGAATAATACTTTAAACCCAGTAACTCCATACCTTTGCTGTCCATGGCTTTCGTCCAGTGTCACAAACGAAAATGTCTCATCAGGGATGTCCTGGTCTGGCCCATGTCCTTGTTCAGGGTCCTAAGGATACAGGGAGAAATGTCAATCAAACCATAACATTTTCTGATCCCTCTAATATACATTGACAACGTGTACAGTTGTCAAAAATAAGTAGCAAAGGATTCAAAGGTGCAAGATCTCAGTCATTCAGAGTTGAGCTGGACAGTCTCATATTTTCCTTCATTTACCTTGGGTGATGAGGGATGATGATGACAAAGTTTTGGTGTAGACTGAAAGGTATGTGCTGGCTTTCCAAAGAAGAGCTGGGACATTTTCTATGAGCAAAATGTTACATAGGAAAAATAAATGCAACCGGTATGGAAGTTAGATAGTTCTGCAACAACTCAACCAAACCACTTTCTCTAACCTTCTCTGACTTAACTACTTTAACGTTACATTGGGCTATGCTGGCCAGCCAGCCTAGCTAGGCATAAAGCTAACACTTCAGACTGATCTGATCATGACAAAACCAAATAGTGTCCAGTCTCGAGTTGTGCCAAGGGTAAAACCATGTGGTGGTAACCAAAATATTAGGAATATTTATCGAAACTCCATTGAAAACAACAAAATACTGTTGCTGGCTACTTACCAAAAAAAAATATATTATTCAGTGCACTGTGTCATAAAAGTTTTCGTCAGAACTGTCTGCACACCTCGAAAATTGCGCGCGAAAAACGGGTTCTGGAGGACACGTGCTGTGAACTGGTTAGTTGTTGTCAATGTAGACTTGGAACAATACTGTATAATGCACCGACACGCATTTTGAATAATTTAATGCATATTCTTTAAAATAATTATCAAAAAAACACATTTTATCATCAAACATATGACATATTCAAATGAATTGTAAAGTGTGAGGCTGGGGTCTGGTCAAACCATTGGGAGAAAAACATTTACAGTCGACATCAGAAGTTTACATACACCTTAGCCAAATAAAGTTACAATTAAACTCAGTTTTCACAATTCTTGACATTTCATCCTAGTAAAAATGCCCTGTATTAGGTCAGTTAGGATCAACACTTTATTTTAAGAATGTGAAATGTCAGAATAATAGTAGAGAGTATGATTTCTTTCTTTTATCACATTCACTCATTCTTTTATCACATACACTCCTTTAGTATTTGGTAGCATTGCCTTTAAATTGTTTAACTTGGATCAAACATTTCGGGTTGCCTTCCACAAGCTTCCCACAATAAGTTGGGTGAATTTTGGCCCATTCCTCCTGACAGAACTGGTGTAACTGAGTCAGGTTTGTAGGCCTCCTTGCTCACACACTCTTTTTCAGCTCTGCCCACATATTCTCTATGGGATTGAGGTCAGGGCTTTGTGATGGCCACTCCAATACCTTGACTTTGTTGTCCTTAAGCCATTTTGCCACAACTTTGGAGGTATGCTTGGGGTCATTGTTCATTTGGAAGACCCATTTGCGACCAAGCTTTAACTTCCTAGCTGATGTCTTGAGATGTTGCTTCAATATATCCACATAATTTTCCTCCCTCATGATGCCATTGTAGGAGAGTTAAAAAGGTTATCCCATCAAACTTCAAATTATTAGAATAGTACACAACGCAGAACAGAACAACCAGGTTGAGGGTCAGTGGCCAAAGCCCGCGAACAGGAATATTCCAAGTTCAGACAGAAGGGGGGAGTCAGATCGATATGATTGCCAGGAACTTTACTTTTGGTGTCTATTTTTAATTGTTGCGTTACTGGGGCTGCCTGTTGATGTTAGGTAGGTGTTACACCCTTGAAAAAGGGTAGCTACATGTTAACATCTTCAGGTTGTGTTTCATTAAATGTATTTTATTTCATCTGGGTGCTTGCGTCTCCTACTAACACCCTGGTACCACCCGTAGCTCCCGTTCTCCTCAGTCCGAGAAAACACAGAGAGAAAGAACAACTTGTCAGATGGTGCATTGGAGACTGATGTGTTCCTGTCCTGTCTTTTCACAATACTATTGCAGATCAACATAAAAGCCAAAAAGACAGCCGTGGTATCGCTCTTCATTTCTTGGTTCTCCTGTGGTACATGTAAGACCCGCTACACCATCTATTTTGTGAAGTGCACAAGTCCCCCCTGCAGCAAAGCACCCCCACAACATGATGCTGCCACCCCCGTGCTTTACGGTTGGGATGGTGTTCTTCTGCTTGCAAGCCTCCCCCTTTTTCCTCCAAACATAACGATGGTCATTATGGCCAAACAGTTCTTTTTTTGTTTCATCAGACCAGACAACATTTCTCCAAAAAGTAAGATCTTTGTCGCCATGTGCAGTTGCAAACCATAGTCTGGCTTTTTAATGGTGGTTTTGGAGCAGTGGCTTCTTTCTTGTTGAATGGCCTTTCAGGTTATGTCGATATGGGACTCGTTTTACTGTGGATAGAGATACTTTTTTACCTATTTCCTCCAGCATCTTCACAAGGTCCTTTGCTGTCGTTCTGGGATTGATTTGCACCTTTCGCACCAAAGTATGTTCATCTCTAGGAGACAGAACGCGTCTCCTTCCTGAGCGGTATGACGGCTGCGTGGTCCCATGGTCTTTATGCTTGCATACTATTGTTTGTACAGATGAACGTGGTACCTTCAGGGAAATTGGTCCCAAGGATGAACCAGACTTGTAGAAGTCTACAATTTTTTTCTGAGGTCTTGGCTGATTTCTTTTGATTTCCCCATGATGTCAAGCAAAGAGGCACTGGGTTTGAAGGTAGGCCTTGAAATACATCCACAGGTACACCTCCAATTGACTCAAATTATGTCAATTAGCCTATCAGAAGCTGCTAAAGCCATGACATCATTTTCTGGAATTTTCCAAGCTGTTTAAAGGCACAGTCAACTTAGTGTATGTAAACTTCTGACCCACTGGAATTGTGATACAGTGAATTGTAAGTGAACTAGTCTGTCTGTAAACAATTGTTGGAAAATTACTTGTGTCATGCACAAAGTAGTCCTAACCAACTTGCCAAAACTATAGTTTGTTGACAAGAAATTTGTGGAGTGGTTGAAAAATGAGTTTTAATGACTCCAACCTAAGTGTATGTAAACTTCCGACTTCAACTGTAGATAGAGCACCAGAGACGGGGTATTTTCAGGATGAACTTTGTGTGATCAAACAAACTTTAAAGTGCATCCATCTGAGCTCAGCCATTGTGGAAATGTTTTGATATCTGGGGATTAGGCCTACTGAGGTAATGCCAGTGGGATTTAAACAGAAGTGATCAGCAAACTGAAATAAAGAGAAAAGGAGGAGACAGGAAGAAGTTAAAACAAAGTCAAACTAAGGGCTGAATTTCATGTAAGGCAGTTCCTAGGATAGACAAACACCTAACATCAGAAGGGTGAACAGGAAGATGCAGAGGAGATGGTGTGACAGACAGGAAGATATAGGCTCAATAGAACTATCATGCTGCACATGTGCAGTAGCTTAATCTGCTTTGGCGACTTTGACGCAGTGTCTGGGTCAAACTGATAGATGAGCGGTGTTGTATTGCAATAATTCCATAGCAAACACTGGAAAATGTGTCTTTGGCTGGGTCATCTACACAGTGATTTGTCCTGGCAGGGGCTCAGTGGTAATTTAACCCATGCAGTGTCCTTTCAGTTCCATTCTGAGTAAAGCAGATTCAATCCGGACCATGGAAGATCCATGTTATAGCGCACTTGACATTTAAAGGTAATTTCCAGTTCAGCCAAAATATGCAGCGTTTACCTTGAATGTAGTCTCTGCGAACGCAGAAACATTTCCTTTCAAAGGTGCATAGCCGAAAGGATTGAAGGCTTGAAGGATTGAATCTCGGCCTAACATCCTTTATATCTCAAAATACCATAGCCTACTAGGTGTGTCTGATGTGCATTCTCTTTCATTTATTTAGAGGCTTCCATGTGAAAGAAGTGATTCGCAAACTGGAATTCCAGCCCCAACATCTCTCAAACATCTCTGCACAGATAGTCTACAGGCATGCAGAAAGGGGGGGGGGGCTATATCTGTCCGCTAAAACACGACTAGTAAAGGCCCAGTGCACTACTTTTGTGAAAAATAACGAAAGCACGTGGCATGTGCATTCACATACACACGTACATGAAGCATTCACAATTTGAGAATAGGTCCGCGTTCTGTTGCAATATGTAGATATATTGAGCCAACAGAACAAAACGTTCTCAAAGTTCAGGAGATCATCTCTGGAGGTATTCCAGTGGCTCTAGCAGTTTAAATCCATCAGGAAATGAGGGACATGGGGTGGGCAGATAAAGGCTTGTCTCATAAAGGGAATAAAACCTCTAATCTCTTCAGATTCTGCTTCTTTGCATGTCTACTGCTGCTTTGAAATGGGGAATTATGAAACAGATAAATCCCATACATGCCCAGGCCTGCTCTCTACCTAAGGAAATAGAAGTCAGTCACTGAACATGAACCAGTGTAGCTCCTATTTTGGTAGAAATTATTCGTTTTAACAAGTAGCCTAATAATAATGTATTTATTTGATAGGGACAGTCTATATTGACACATTGAGGCCATGAACTATATGCTTATTTCCAGTTAGGATTTGGCTCATGAGGATGAGTTGCAAAATCTGCTAACAATTAGCACTGCTAGTGAAACTAGCAGTTAATCCAGTCTATGGTGGGAAAGCATTAAAGGTCAAAGGGCAGGGCTGTGCCCTGAATTATTCCCAGTGGAGAAGTATATTCCCTCTAAAATAATCTAGTGGAGATGAACAACTACATGTTTCAAAGATGAAAGTAGGCTTATATTGAATATGAAGATGTCTACAATATTTCATAAACAACATGGATTAAACAAATTCGTCCACTACATGTGATCGTGTGTCGATTAACTATCTCCTGTAAAGGTTCTAATTGGCATGATCTCCACGCCATGCGTCCTTAGTACATTTAAGGAGACAACATTTCTTGGTAATATAAATCCATCAACTATAGAATTAAGGGAACATTATCAACTACATCTAGCTGATACAGGTTGGCTGTTTAAGTGGAGGCGGGATAAAGTTTATCCCTTGAGTGATGAACAGTGGGCGGTCTTGGAAAACTACTGTTTACGACAGCGTGAAAATTGGTTGGGTTCATTTCAGAACCAAGGACAGAGACAGAGGGATGACAAAGAAGCGCGTCAAAGGAAAACTCCATGGGGACTGACTTATGAACATGGAAATTAATTTCAGATAGATATCCAAAAGTTTTTTCTCCCATTTAGGGACCTTAAAAAAAAAAGAAGAAGATCTAAGCAAAGCCAGTTTAATCAAAACAGCAGTCGTCCGAAATCAAGGTAAGCAGCTAACGCTTGTACTGTCAAAATGGTATTGAAATCGTTTGGAAGTAATATCTCCATAAATTAAAACTATATTTGGTGGAGTTGTGTTCACCTCCAACTCCACTGAGATATTAACATATATACATGTTTCATGCTTTTCAATCCCTTTTAGGATCATTCGAACGGAGACATCAAAGAAGTTGAGACTTGAGTGTTGCACGGATACAAGAATCACCACCAATCAAGTCCTTGTCTTGGTGTTGGGGGGGGGGGGGGATTGCCTCATCTCCGGACATCAGCGCGTTTATCATCATTAGAGCTATATCGCTTAGGCTACTTTTCCATAATGAATGACCTCAATTTCACCAGTTTTAATTTCAATGATGAGGCACATGCTTCCCCACTAGTCTACAAATTCGACGTACTAGTCGGGACGGAAGACCCGCTGTACAAGGAGTATAAGCCGGCAGTCCGGGACCTCATTCCGTTGCCAAAGGCAGTGGTCTACCTGCTGATTGCAGCACTGGTAGTGGTAGGAGTCGCCTATGCTATAGTTGGACATCTGATCAAGGACCTGGCCCTTGATATAACAGGTATGAACTTAAAATGTTCGAAAATCAGGTGGAAATGTAAGTAATCTATGTAGTTGTTAGGCTGATCCATCGCAATGTATAAGTGTATAAGTGTACCAAATAACTTGTGTCAAATAGGCATAAGCCTAAGCTTTTCTATGCAAAATGGTAACATGACTAGCTAACACAGAGATGATCAGGGGCACCAGTCCTGAAGCAAATGTACTTATCTCCAGTGTCCCCTCTGTTTACCCCTTTCATCAGAATGTCTTCTTGGCCCCACTGAGGAGGACCTAGAGAAGAACAGAAATCCGGAGTGCTTCATTGCCAGACACCCCCCCATAGTCCTGACCCACAATGCTTTCCACGTGTGGGACACAGATGATGTGGGCTTCCCCATGCCCCTGGATGAGAGCCCCCCGGGCAGCCCTTTGCTGTTTCCTGCAATCCCCTACATTCCCTTCTTCCCCACCCATGGCACTGGCAACAACAACAGCCCTGCTGCCCTGGCCATAGACAGCAGCCCCTGGCCTGGGCACTCTAACTCCCTCCCCAGCGAGATCTGAAAGGAGCCAGCACCAACTCCCTCCAGCCCTTTGGTCAGTGGTTGATTCTGATTACACCAAGCATGTTACAGGACTCAACAGACCTACTTAAGGTTATTAACAAGACAACTAAATGGGTTGAAATGTTAACACCACACAGCAACCAAAGCTTGACAAAGGAGAGTTTATAGATAACTTTCATGCTGGTGCTGTACAGTATCATCATGTACTGACACTGAGATTTGTCTACTGCAGGGTTTCTTAATTAAACTATGGGTTGGAACCTTGAGTGGGCCCTGGGTATGTGAAAGGTTGGTCGCGAGTTATGAGAATACATCTACAATCACACACTATTTATTCTTAATTTGGGTCGTTGGAGGACGGTCAATTTCTCATTTGCGTCTCGATCTGAAAAAGTTTAAGAACCCCTGGTCTACTGAATGGACCCTGTGCAGGACAGGGTCCATTCCATTCAGAATGATCCAGACTGATCCCATGGAAAAGGATTTGCCATGTTTCATCCCAAACCTATCACCATCAGCTGCCTACACCAGCCCCCTTTCTTATATAACATTTAAATACTGCTTCAGTATCCATCAAAACATGAAGGGATTTGGGGGCCTCTAAAAACTGCTATTCCTCTGTAATACAAATGTTGCTTCATTTCAAGATCAAAGTCAAATGATCAAAGGGAAATAATAACACCTATAGGGTAAAGGCTAAACAAGGGAACTGATTATTGCTAGATCTTAACTAAGCTACTTTAAATAAAGCTTTCAGCAAGTCTATCAGGACTTGGTAGATAATGTTTTGATGAACTCCTAAATGTATTAATCATTGACTTGACGAAATGTCAGATTTTCTGGTCAATGCAAAGCATTGCATGCGTGGTGATATATGTGGAACTGTGTGCAAAATGACTCCCAGATGTGGCTTTGTAGTTGAAATGAGAGTATGAGGGTGAACACGATTAAGGACCAGCTAATAGGTTTGTCCACTGGTTGTGCCAACTGAGGAATTTGACTTTACTGTCTGTATCTACATAACATGAAAAGGGACTATAATTATACAGTACCACATCGAAGCTGAGATGTTCAATGAAGTAGTAAATATTTGTACCAAGTTCAAACTAAATGGCTATTACATCAGTTGTTATTATTGATTTGGGTATGTAATGTAAACTGCAAGTTAGAAACTGCAAACATGATATGATGCAGTGGAACACACAGTATCAGATTGCACAGGATAAAAATATATATTTAAATTTGCATATAAAACTGGATACAAATACCTATGAAGCATTTTTCTATCCCAGTGCTTGTGAAGATAGTTAGGACTCTTTTGTGAAGTTAGGATAGTTAGTACCTGGTAGGATAAAACTGCATCCAAAAGTATGTTTCAACTAGAATTAGAGCTTCTACAGAGAAACTTGTTTGATCTGTACTGTCTATATATTGTTTTGTTCTGGGGAACCCTTAGCTGGACTCCCAGACTCCGGTTTAAAATGTTATTTCCAGACGTTGAAGGATTAGCTGAACAGAAAGACTTAAGGAGTTCCTGCAATTGATTAAGTAAACAACCTTTAATCCTGTCTGTCCATTATTGCAGCAGACACAGGATTTCCCAGTCTTGGCAGAGCACGCAACATCGGAACATCATTCTCTTTGTCACAAACTTCCAACAGCATCTATTATGGGCCCTCAAGTCAGCTTCAATAGCATGCAAGTTTTTTTTTAAAGACTCCCGAATTCAGAAATTCAGCTCCATGTAAGCGTCTAAAGACAGCACAGGATGCTCAGGCAGACTTGCATGTACCACGGCGTCGCTGTGCCAGGTTCATTCAGGAGAAGCTAATCCAGTGAAGTGATTACGCATGGCTGAAATACAAACTTCAATATTGCTCCTCAGAAGGATACTGATTTGCATTACAACGTACAGTCTCTGTGATTCAGACTACGGAAGACGTAACTAATACATAACAGTAGAGTGTAGAACATCTCTTCATAACAGCATATTTATTCAGAATCTTGCAGGGATTGGGGATGAACTAGGTTACCAGCAAAAAACATCCAATGTGCCGTTGCCTAAAACAAACTAACAGAAATAGACTTGACTCTTTATTTAGTACCATAGCAAATTATTTTAGGTTACACTTACAACCAAAGTGCTCTAATGTGTTAACCCAATTATCTCCTGTGCGCACACAGAGCTAAAAATCTACCCTGTGTACGATGACATGAGACTTAGAGGCGATGAAGGTGATTTGTAATTCCACCTTCACTGGAATGACACAAATAACTCCTAAATCCTCTGGGTTAAACCTTGGCACACATCCTTCAACACGCCAATCCATGTTACGCACCAGCCACAATAAGATTGAGGAAAACAAGAATGTTCTTCTGACAGGTTTAAAACCGGACCTGGCACAGCCAGAATAGAATAACAAAAGCTCAGCATTACCAATGGTGATTACATTAGACTGACGACGTAAATCATGCTACTTTCAAACATCTTTATTTGACTATTTCTAAATTGTCTCATGAACTGAGTGGACACAGCACATAGTTGGTTGGTTTTGTATGGAAGGCTAAAGGGCTTCAAGTTAGCATCTTTACTGTACAAGCATTTCATTTCATAGGAGCTCAAAGGTAGCCGCTGTGCAGTTTTCTAACGTTTAAATTAAAAAAGACTCACTGGTGAAGTTCCTTATGCTCTGATGTAGGTCACACATCAGCAGAGGACACAGTACTAGCACTACCTACCCCTCAGCACAAGCATAGATGCTGATTAGGACCAATTATGAATTATAACTGTTTCATAAATTAGGAGAAAAGTAAGTCCTCTTTCCCACCCTCTTAAACAGACAGATCTGTCTCTCTGGCAGTCTCTGGCCAGGGTAGATTAAGGGTTCGTGGGATTGTTCAATGTTCATATGGTTACTAATGAGCAAAGGGGTCCTGATGACACGGGCCTTGGATGGGATGTGTATGGTAATGTAAGCCTGTCCAAGTGGAAGCCTGAACAGAATCTAAGAGTCCAGTCGACACACAGGGCTGTCGTAGACCATCTGTAGGTTGACCTTGTGTCCCACCAGCTCACGGATGTTGTTGATGCCATACTTGATCATGGTGGGCCTGAAGGAGACAGAGAAGGGCAGAGGAAAGAGTGTTAGGAAGATGACATAGTACATTATAAGGAGAGGTGGAAGACAGCAAATAGAAAGAGAGGACAAACAGGTGATAGAGACAAAGGTCTGTATGGACAGAGGGGATGGAGGAGAGCGATTACACAGAGTAGATGATATGGTCCCTCCCAGCTCACCGACTATAGCCATTAACAGTGATTGTTCTCATAGATACAAGTCCTCAGTGTCACCAGGGTTCAAGTACCCGCAGTAGAGCACAAATATATCTAAATGGTCAGTTCTGACCTGCATCTGAGGAAACCATTATTCTAGGCTCATTAGGCGATATGGTGTTTTATGCGCTTTGCTCAGATATAACAATCCAGAAGTAAACCTGTCGACATGTGGGCCAACAGCCTGGTGGTGTGTACTGGAAGCATGGCTGCACATCTGGGGACATGACCACACTACTGTCCACCTTTAACCCCTCTATGGAAAATCACACTGGGATTACAGGCATAACATTGTATATTTTCACATTATGGACACATTTTCCTATTGAAATCCCATGTTCCATTCAAGCAGACTAACAGTTGAGACTGTGCATCTGGTTATGAGAGGGTTAAGGTCAAGGTAAGGGATATGGAGCGGATGTGAGTCAATTCCAGTGAGATAGCTGGCCCAAGAGTGGGTAGTGATGGGGGGGAGATAGATACAGTTACATATTGTGATATTATTTTGGGATGATATATCGATATCTAAGTTTATTTGTAATTAATAATAAATAAATGGTTTTGCTACTCTAGGTAGCGTTAGATAGCACTAGTTGGCTGTACCTGCCTATTGCTTGTTCTCCATCTTCTTTTTAAATAGTGAGCAAACATTTGTTCAGCACTTATTTCCCTGACTGATCAAAACTTGTTTTCTCATGCTCTCGCTTGTCTCTCTGCAGCAGACATACACTGAGTATAACAAACATTAAGAACACCTTCCTAATATTAAGTTGCACCGCCCCTTTTGCCATCAGAACAGCCTCAATTCTACAAGGTGTCCAAAGCATTCCACAGGGATGCTGGCCCATGTTGACTTCAATGCTTTCCACAATGGCTGGATGTCCTTTGGGTGGTGGACCATTCTTGATACACACAGGAAACTGTTGACCATGAAAAAAACAGCAGCGTTGCTGTTCTTGATACACTCAAACCATTGCGCCTAGTACCTACCCCGTTTAAGGCACTTAAATCTTTTGTTTTGCCCATTCACCCTCTGAATGGCACACATACACAATCCATGTCGCAATTGTCTCAAGGCTTCAAAATCCTTTAACTTGTCTCTTTGAATTGGATTTAACAAGTGACATCAATAAGGGATCATAGCTTTCACCTGGATTCACACGGTTTGTCTATGTCATGGAAAGAGCAGGTGTTCCTAATGTTTTAGACTACATATCGTATCGGCACCTAAGTATGGTGATATCGTATCGTGAGGTCCCTGGCAATTCCCGGCCCTAGAGACAGGGGTCAGAGAATGTTGAAGAGGGGTAGGCCAGGCAGAAGGGGTTGTGTATTATAGGTCTTGCATTAGACAAATGTCGGTCAGTCAATTCCATTACATCACCAGGATCAGTTCTAGTTGAAGAGGATAACGTGTTTCTTTATCATTGACTCACCTCTCCAGAGACAGCCCCCAGGCGATGACTGTCACCCCCTCAGGGAGCCCCATAGGCAGCAGCATCTCTGGCCTGAACATCCCCGAGTTCCCCACCTCCACCCACTTCTTCAGCCCTGGAGAGAGCAGGAATGGACAATTTAAGATGGATTCAGTGTAGATAGGACTGCATTGTCTATGGGCTTTTGGGTTTGAGTGAGACAAAAGCCCAAGGCGTATACACACACACATATCACACAAACATGAGAAATTCCATGGTTTGAGGATATTCACAAGAACTGTACCTTCATGATAGCTGAACACTTCCATGCTCGGCTCGGTGTATGGATTGTAGGCCGGTTTAAAGCGTAATTTGGTGATTCCTGGAGAAAATTGTAAATATATTTACTTTCTCAGAAATACTATATCTGACAGATAGAGAAACAAGCTCATGTTGTACTACAGGCATTACGATGCATTAGAGGCCACTTCAGTACGGACAACTGAACCCACTGTAAAAATTACAATTTAAAAAAAGAACGAGGTACTGGAAGCAGGGTGGGGGTGAATTCCTATTTAATTTGAAATTCCAATTCAATTCTTGAATTCCCTCATTCATGAGAATGTACGTTGAATTACATTCACATTTTTTAAGTTATGGAATTGTAAAAACATTTAATCTTTGGAATTTAATTGGAATTCAATATTTTTACATTTCCCAGTTAATGGAATTAATGCATATAGTATAAAACTGTAGGATTTGTTTTTAATCATTTCAACCTGTATTCCGATATTTCCAGTATAGCTAGGCTGTCTGAACAGTGACATGATCAGCCTGAAAGCCTGAAGAAATGTAATTTCTAATTGGAATTTGTGCAATTGTTTAGGATAATATTGAATTATCTCTGAATTCAAAGACTGACCTCGAATTTGAATTGAATTACATTTCCTGGGAGTGAATTGAATGAGTGGAATTGACCCCAACCCTGACTGGTAGAGCCCTCACCTAGTTTATTGAAAAACTGATGAAGGATGCCCATAAGGTCACCCAGGGTAAGGCCATAGTCAGCCACCACTCCCTCAATCTGGTGAAACTCTGCCAAGTGGGTGGCATCCAGAGTTTCATTACGGAATACTCTGTCGATGGAAAAGTACTTGACAGGGGTGAAATTTTCCTGGTAGAAAGAAAGGAACATTTGAAATGGTTACAGAGGAGTTGATCAATTGCTGCACAGTTAGAATGTAACATCAGCCTCATGCAATTGATTTCTAATTAATTTGAGTAAATACTAAGACAGCATGAACAAATATAGATAGTGGGTTACCTGCTGAGCGAGTTTATACAGCATGCGAGCGCTGACTGCTGTGGTGTGAGTACGGAGGATGTTCTTCTGAGCCTCCTCAATCTTCCAGTCATACTTGTACCTGTCAAACACAGACAGCGTTAAAAATAGAACATGTTGGGCCTTCCGAGTGGCGAAGTGGTCTAAGGCACTAGAGATCCTGGTTCAAGTCCAGGCTCTGTCACAGCCGGCCGCGACAAGGAGACTCATGGGGCGGCGCACAATTGGCCCAGCGTTGTCCGGGTTAGGGGAGTGTTTGACCGGCAGGGATGTTCTTGTCCCATTACGCACTAGCGACTCCTGTGGCAGGCCGGGCACAATGCACGCTGACACGGTCACCAGGTGTACAGTGTTTCCTCCGACACATTGGTGCGGCTGGCTTCCGGGTTAAGTGGGCATTGTGTCAAGAAGCAGTGCAGCTTGGTTGGGTTGTGTTTTGGAGGACCCATGGCTCTCGACCTTCACCTCTCCTGAGTCCCTATGGGAGTTACAGCGATGGGACAGGACTGTAACTACCAATTGGATACCACAAAATTGGGGGGAAAAATGGGTTAATAAAACATGTTGTGGTCATGGTGAATGTGTGTGTAAGTCCATGCGTATGCATTTGTGTGGAAGATTAGCTCTCACCCCTGTGATCCAAAGCCTCCCTCTGAATGGACCTTCCTCACTCTCTCCAGGTAGTCCTGGGGAAACTCATGGGCCTGAGCTGGGTCTGAGAAATATAATAATAGGAGGGGCCACAGTTACCGGTAAGTTAAATGGAAATAATACTGATGGTACATGATGAAAACAGATTAGTTATATCTGATGGAAATCTAGTCTGTTTTAGCGAGGGAAATGCCTCCCGGGCGGAGCAGTGGTCTAGGGCACTGCATCGCAGCGCTAGCTGCGCCACCAGAGACTCTGGGTTCGCGCCCAGGCTCTGTCGCAGCCGGCCGCGACCGGGAGGTCCGTGGGGCGACGCACAATTGGCCAACGTCGTCCGGGTTAGGGAGGGTTTGGCCGGTAGGGATATCCTTGTCTCATCGCGCACCAGCGACTCCTGTGGCGGGCCGGGCGCAGTGCGCGCTAACCAAGGGGGCCAGGTGCACAGTGTTTCCTCCGACACATTGGTGCGGCTGGCTTCCGAGTTGGAGGCGCGCTGTGTTAAGAAGCAGTGCGGCTTGGTTGGGTTGTGTTTCGGAGGACGCATGGCTTTCGACCTTTGTCTCTCCCGAGCCCGTACGGGAGTTGTAGCGATGAGACAAGATAGTAATTACTAGCAATTGGATACCACGAAAATTGGGTAAAAAAAAAAGGAAATCAGATTTCCCTTTCAGCGCATCATCGATAATGCACCATTATCATCTTATCTGGGCATCAAGTCCAGACACACAGAGACACCCAGTCGCTCACCAGACAGGAAGAAGGTGTCGTGTTGGTCCCTGGCTGGGTGCTGCTGGGGCTGAAACAGGGAGTCAAAGTTCCAGAAGGAGCTCTCAATGAAGTTGTTGGTGGGCATCTCAGTGAAGCTGAAGGAGACAGGAGTGAGTACACACAGGTCTTAGAACTTAGTCTTACCGTACATTAGTTATATAGGGTATACTGATGGTGTCCTGCAAGGGCAGAATAGAGGATAGGCGACTGACCCCATCTCCAGGAAGATCTGTCTGAACTGCGTGCGGACCTTCATGAGCGGATGCAGGTGGCCACAGTCTGGGGCCACACCCATGGCCTCAAAGTTATAAGGCTTGAACTTCTTCTCCTTCCAGCTCCCACTGTCACAGTCCAGAGAAAGGTCAATTTGGAGGAGAACATATAATATGTTCTAGAGAACATCAAATTAATTCGTGTATATGGCCAAACACAAGCAAAGTCTGTGTGCAGATAAAACATGGAGGCAAATAAACAAAAACACTAATTTAATTTTTGGGACACCTGAATACAGTTCTGTGCCAAATCCCCTCATGTGATATTGCATACCAGGTGCATTTTCATTAATCTATTTTGGACTACGAGAACTAACAAATTGTTCACATGAAAACCAGGCTTGGTCAAGAGATCACCTGCATTTTGAGCGAGACTGCAGTTTCCAGGTAAAAACAAAACTCATTGGATCATGTGCGGTACCTAATGAAAACACTGCCAGTTTGACTACAACATGCAGTGATATGAATAGAAATGACACAGACATCACTGTGAGAGAATGAACCACTTCATACATTTGCCTTAGGACAGGGTCCTCAGCAGCAGCATGCAGGTTAGAGATACAGAATGAGGAATCCCTCATCCATCTTAGCAATCATAGAGCGACCATGACAAAGTTGACAGGAAAAGCAGAGCAGGATTCACCTAGCGATCATCTCTGGGGTGAGCTCTGTCTCCTGCTTGGTGATGGTGGTGCTGAAACAGCTACCCTTTGTGATCCAATAGGACTTGACCGTCCTAAAATTCACAGAAATAAATAATCATTCTCATTCAAACTGCATAAATGTGGTCATTTGAAAGTGTTATATCACATGAGTCACAAAGGCCACAAGAGGTGTTATCTTGGGGAACATTGGAGAATGGGAACATGTGGTGGTGGTGGTGGTGAGGGCCTGGGACACTATTTAGCAAATAGGAAGTAGACAATAACAATCTGTAGCTCAATTCGTCTAAACTCTGGACGCGTGGAACGTCACAGGGTTGAGTTCTCATACTGCTGTTCATTTATGATATTAAAACCAAACAAAACCTGGTGCTGGAAGCATGCCATTTAGGGCACAGACAGACAGAGACAAACGAGAAACAGAGAGAGCTACCTCGGGGAACAATGGCCTGAGCTAGCGACGGAGCCAACAGTCTCACCAGGTACAGTATTAACCTCACCACTGGGATCCTGACTGACTGGACCCAGAAAAGTACTTGTGGTCCTTTAGCTGGTGCATTCATTTAGTAATAATGTATATAAACACAATGTTAGGGTATTCATATCATTGGGTGGACTAGACATCTCGACTCAGACAAGGCGATAACATTGACTCACATCTGATCTGTGAATATTATGTAAGTAGGATGTAACTATGATATAAGACATCATTTATATTCTAATCCAAACCTGCATTTCTCAGCTGTTAATCAACTAAAGACTTAGGGGTCAACAAGTCAGAGAACATCCTCAGCATGAGACTATGCTGAGGCTAGTTGTGACTGGGACATCCTGAACATGCCTGGATGCCAGATGATTGAACACTGTTGTACTGCTGAATGGCATCTATTGCCATCTACTGGTAGATATCAGTTAGGCATATACTTAACATTTCACAAACATTTTCACAGTAGTCAAATATTATCAACCGGTTCTGATTCTTACACTTCAGAGAGCAGTTTGCGTTTCTTCAGCTCATTCTTCTCCTTCTCCTCCAGTTGAGACGCCTGGCCTTTCTGTACCAGGAGCAACTTGTCCCTCACCAAGTCTTCTAAGCGCTCCACCTGGGTGTATATACACACACACACACACACACACACACACACACACACACACACACACACACACACACACACACACACACACACACACACACACACACACACACACACACACGTGAAATTGATGCTTGTGTGTCATACTTATTTTCTCCATTATAAAAGCAACACTCACACTCAATCACAAAGCACACCAAGTCAGATGTGAAGATAAACTCACAGTCTTGAAGATCCTGGGGCCGCCCTCGTGGCCCTTGTCCAGACGGATCCACTTGTTGGACATGGCCTTGCTGAAACCCACCTTCCCAAAGGCTAGTTTCTACACAGAAATAGAGACAAAACAATCTGTAAACACTGCCCCAATGCTCCAAGTAGAGAGCATATACTGTATATTGCTATGACACAAAATCACAATGTAAAGATCAACTTTAATTAAATTCTTTATTTTTCAGCCAGATGTTTTTCATCCAAATAAACATAACATCATGGTACATATTATTTGTCCAGGCACCCTGCAGGTCCTCTCACCATGAGCTGACTCTGAGGCATCCCTTCCTCTGGGATGGAGCTGACGACTCTGGCCTCATGGCTGCCCTGCTCGGCTATCTCACAGCCTTCCCCAGTCAGCTCCCAGTGCTTTGAGGAGCGCTGCTCAGCTGAGATCACCTGCGCAGGAAAACAAACAACCATGATCAGAATCATAATGGAGCCTTGAGGCAGAGGACCACACATTGGTCATCTTCTCAAGGTCTGATTGGTGTACACATCATGAATTAGCTATCACTGCACATTATACATTTACCATGGGCTCATTTTAGATCCAGTGACAATAACAGCTCCCAATTTATTGACTCGGTCTAATTTCTCAAAGTTGACATTTTGGTATTTCGTATTTTATTAGGATCCCCATTAGCTGTTGCAAAAGCAGCAGCTACTCTTCCTGGGGTCCACACAAAACAGAATACAGAATTACACTATACAGAACATCAATAGACAAGAAAATAACTACATACATTTCTTTTTAAAGGCACACGTAGCCTACATATCAACGCATACACACAAACTATCTAGGTCAGATAGGGGAGAGGCGTTGCTTTGTCTGTTTTTTGAAACCAGGTTTGCTGTTTATTTGAGCAATATGAGATGGAAGGAAGTTCCATGCAATTAGGGCTCTATATAATACTTTACGCTTTCTTGAATTTGTTCTGATTTGGGGACTGAAATGACCCCTGGTGGCATGTCTGGTGGGATAAGTGTGTGTGTCGGAGCTGTGTGTAAGTTGACTATGCAAACAATTTGGGATTTTCAACACATTCATGTTTTTTATAAAAGGAAGTGATGCAGTCAGTCTCTCCTCAACTCTTAGCCAAGAGAGACTGGCATACATTGTGTTTATATCAGCCCTCTGATTACAATTAAGAGCAAAACGTGCCGCTATGTTCTGGGCCAAATGCAGCATAACTTGGCTTTTCCTTGCTGCACTGGACCACACGACTGGACAATAATCAAGATTAGACAAAACTAAAGACTGCAGAACTTGCTTTTTGGAGTGTGGTGTCAAAAAAGCAGAGCATCTCTTTATTACGTCTAGACTTCTCCCCATCTTTACAACCATTGAATCTATATGTTTTGACCATGCCAGTTTACAATCCAAGGTAATGCCAAGTAATTTAGTCCCCTCAACTTGTTCAACAGCCACACCATTCATTACCAGATTCATCTGCGGTCTAGCACTTAAGGAATGATTTGTACCAAATACAATGCTCTTAGTTTTAGAGGACCCGTTTATTACTGGCCACCCATCCCAAAACAGACGGCAACTCTTTGTTAAGGGCTTCAGTGACTTCATTAGATGTGGTTGCTGATGTGTATATGATTGAATCATCAGCATACATGTACACACATGCTTTGTTTAATGCCAGTGGCAGGTCATTGGTAAAAATAGAAAAGAGTAGCGGGCCTGGAGAACTGCCCTGCGGTACACCACACTTTACATGTTTGACATTAGAGAAGCTTCCATTAATTACCATCCTATACAAGTAGTAGCCAGCTAGGTGTATTAGACGTTGGTAGATTGCCTTAATGACGATTCAATAAAAGCTAATATTGAAAATGTCTAACAGTTTTTAGTCAAGTTTGCTGACTAGCAGTGCAGTTGAACAATCAGACTGAACAGTCACCATTGCCTTGGATTGTAGTCACCATTGCATTGTTCTGTATGTCTTGACAGGGATGCAAGTCTGTGTAATAACATTGTCACTGTATTCAATAAGAGTAGCTAAATTATGTATTTATTCATGGTCTACAATGATTTATTCTTCACAATAGAAGGTTGCTAACTGGCTGGCTAACATGATCCCGTTTACGTCCCTATTGCATCACTTTCCTATCCAATCGCCCATCGTCATAGAATGAACAGAAAAATGCTATAAGTACACGCTTGACGCCCAAACCGATATTTAATTACAGAATTTATTAAAATTAGGTTAGGGTTAGGGTAATGGTCCGTTTTAGGTTTTTGCTAGTCGGTTTAAGCATCAGCTGTGTCCTTAAGTTCTCCGCCGAATGAACAAAGTGGACAGTCGCTTGACTTCCGCTTCAAGACGGGCAGGTAAACTCACATCACCAAGTGCCTGTAGGCTCTTCACAGCCCCGACGATAGCTTGGTGGTCCACACCAAGAATGGTCGCAACATCCTGACTGTCGAGACCACCGTCCACCTTTTCCACCCGCCGAAGAAGCGTTTCTACAAGACCAGTGTCAGCCATGCTTGTCACAGCGAAGCCGAAAAGAGACCGGTAGTGAGCTCAGTATTGGATATGTCGAAAGTACTGGAATACAAGAGACAGTATTTTTAAATACCGTAAACTCCCCAGAACAAGCGAAAATTAATACCTGCATTGATATCTTGAAGAATTAAAACAAATCCACTACACACTTGATTTATCCCTTGCATTTCATGCAATGTATTGACAGTGACTGAATTGCGACTGAGGATGAGAATGATTAGCACTTCACATGAATGGATATAGTTGAATGACTGAACTGATATATCTTGGAAATATTGTGCTTGCTGTAGGTAGGTGAAGTTTAAATGGATGTAAGATCATACAGTTGCAATTCTGTTGTTTTAATGGCTCTCAACACCAGAATTGTCCCACGAACGGGGGCTATAACGTGTTTGCCTATAACTGAAACGAATATTTCAATAGAAATATAATACAATTTTACTTTACACAAAAGCAAATTACTACACATCTTCCTTGTTGAGAGATTCTAAAAGTACTAATGGAAACAGACACGGAAATCCAGATGGATAGCTGTACCAAATATAAAATAATGTAAATGTCAAGTGTTGGTCCCGTGTTTCATGAGCTGAAATTAAAGTTCCCAGAAATGTTCCATACAGAGAAAAAGCTTATTTCGCTCAAATTTTGAACACAAACTTGTTTACATCCCTGTTAGTGAGCATTTTTCTTTGCCACGATAATCAATTTACCTGACAGGTGTGGCATATCAAGAAGCTGATTAAAATGCATGATCATTACACAGGTGCACCTTGTGCTGGTGACAATAATAGGCCACTCTAAAATGTGCAGTTTTGTCACACAACATAATGCCACAGATGTCTCAAGTTTTGAGGGACCGTGCAATTGGCTTGCTGAGTGCAGGAATGTCCACCAGAGCTGTTAACAGGATGTTAATTTCTCTACCATAAGCCACCTCCGTCATTTTAGAAAATTTGGCAGTACGTCCAAACGGCCCCACAACTGCAGCCCAACACCTCCACATCCGGCTTCTTTACCTGCGGGATTGTCTGAGACCAGCCACACAGACAGCTCATGAAACTGTGGGTTTGCGCGACTGATAAGGTAAGCTCATCTGCGTGCTCATCGTCCTCAACATGGTCTTGAACTGACTTCAGTGAGCAAATGCTGACCTTCGATGGACACTGGCACGCTGGAGAAGTGTGCTCTTCATGGATGAATCACAGTTTCAACTGTACCGGGCAGATGGCAGATAGCGTCATGTGGGCGGGCAGTTTGCTGATGTCAACAATGTGAACAGAGTGCCCCATGGTGGCGGTGGGGCTATAATATGTGCAGGCATATGCTATGTACAATGAACACAATTGATGGCAGTTTTAATGCAAAGAGACATCGTGGTGAGATCCTGAGGCCCATTTTTGTGTTATTCATCTTCCGCCATCACCTAATGTGTTAGCATGATATTGCACAGCTCCATGTTGCAAGGATCTGTACATCATTTCTGGAAGCTAAAAATGTCCCATTTTCCCATTGAGCAAGTTTTGGATGCTCTGGATCGACGTGTAAGACAGCATGGTCCAGTTCCCACCAATATCCAGCAATTTCACACAGCCATTCAAAAGGAGTGGGACAACATTCCACAGGCCTGATCAACTCTACGCGAAGGATATGTGTCATGCTGCATGAGGAAAATGTTGGTCACAGCAGATACTGAATAGTTTTCTAATCCACGCCACTACTTTTTCTTTTGTTGGCATCTGTGACCAACAGATGCATATCTTTATTCTCAGTCATGTGAAATCCATAGATTTAGGTCCTAATACATTTATTTCAATTGTATGATTTCCTTATATGAACTGTAACTCAGTAAAATCTTTGAAATGGTTGCATGTTGCATTTATATTTTTGTTCTGTGAACATTTGGCTCAATTGACTGTAATACACCTATGCAGAAAGAAAGCTGTGCGTTCATCACGCAAAGCAGTATAGACAGTGCATTCGGAAAGTATTCAGACCCCTTGACTTTTTCCACATTTAGTTACGTTACAGCCTTATTCTAAAATGGATTAAATAGTTATTTTTCCACATCAATCTACACACAATACCCCATAATGACAAAGCAAAAACAGTTTTGGACATTTTTGCAAATGTATTAAAAACCTAAAACTTAAATATGAACTTTACATAAGTGTTCAGACCCTTTACTCAGTACTTTGTTGAAGCACCTTTGGCAGCAATTACAGCCTCCAGTCTTCTTGGGTATGACGTTTCTCCTATTCTTCTGTGCAGATCTTCTCAAGCTCTGTCAGGTTGGATGGGGAGCATCGCTGCACAGCTATTTTCAGGTCTCTCCAGAGATGTTCAATTGGGCTCCAGTCCGGGCTATGGCTGGGCCACTCAAGGACATTCAGAGATGTGTCCCAAAGCCACTCCTGCGTTGTCTTGGTTGTGTGCTTAGGGTTGTTGTCCGGTTGGTAGGTGAACCTTCATCCCAGTCTGAGGTCCTGAGCGCTCTGGAGCAGGTTTTCATCAAAGCTCTCTCTGTACTTTGCTCCGTTCATCTTTGCCTCATTTCTGACTAGTCTCCCAGTCCCTCCCGTTGAAAAACATCCCCACAGCATGATTCTGTCACCACCATGCTTCACCGTCGTAGGGATGGTGCCAGGTTTCCTCCAGACGTTACGCTTGGCATTCAGGCCAAAGAGTTCAATCTTAGTTTCATCAGACCAGAGAATATTGTTTCTCATGGTCAGAGTCCTTTAGGTGCCTTTTGGTAAACTGTCATGGTTCCTTAGTGTAAGGCAAACGTCTAGCAGCCCAAAGGTTCCAAATTAGAATCCCCTACTAGCAACTGCTAGTAGGGGAAGCAATGCTTCAATAAGATGGGGACCAAAATAAATTTGAAAAATACACAATTGCTCTAGCTGCAGCAAGCACAGCTGCTCTTCTTGCCGCATCCATATCAGTTTTTCCAATAACTAACAGAAATAGAACATTCAACAAACTCTATTGAAAACAAATATAGTTAGCCGCAAGGGTTTGCAAACGGAAGCCTTGTTGAATGCACCTCTAATTCTCCATACCTACAGCTGAGAAGATTGTCCAAAACATGCTCAGGAAGCTAGAGCACCTGTTTGGCACTACTAAAGTCCTGACTGACCAACTAAGCACAGGTGACACACACCTGCTCAACACCATTACTGATGAGATCACAGCTAAAGTTAAGAATGTGTTTAAGGGTCCCAGGAGTCTCAATGTAACAGTCAGCACTACCCTCAGACTCTTATCGGAGGCTACTAGGAATAGGACTCCAACAGATGAGGACTTGCTGGTTCACTCAAACACTGTGAGGTGCAATGTCTCTCTCTTGCACATTCAGATATACAATGACACCCAAAAAAACTAAATCATAGACTTGTATGACTGGCAGCTCCTTGATTGTGTTGTGAGCAAGGTAGATTTATTTTAAAGAGTCACAGTGTTCATAATGTCGTGGAAAATCATCTCAGAAATATAACGCTTTATCAGAACTTGTGAAATCAAAACATGCTTTTATTACAATTGTATAGCCAACTGGAATGTCCCGCGGAACACACCCCTTCCCAGAGCACTGGTTCGCTCTTTATACACATCCACACACATGAGATCATTACATACATTAATTAAATTACTTCTCCTATGGTCATCTGCCACCATTATACTTCATTTCAGGCTTCCTGCTTGTCTACGCCCAATAACGCCTGTATCCGCTCTTGATTAGATTATAATGGGGGCAGGACCCCCTTGTCCCCTAAAATTAATATATGTCTATCTTGCCCTAAGCACTTATGGCCTTTACCCTAAGCACTTATGGCCGTTCCTGTCAATTTTTTCTTCATAATGGTGTCCTGCTTTTTCCATACATGCACTTTAAAGCACGTATGACTTTGGCCATCTGCTAATCTTTGGTTTCCTGTATTTACCAGAATGGCAAATGCACTCACGTCTGCCTTCTTCTCCTATTTTCTAGTATACACCTGTCTATTGTTTAATAGTGTGATATCTACCTACATATGTATCAATTACTCCTACAATAACGATGGCCAACCTCTGTCTTGAACCAAGGCAGGTTTTAGAATTTGTAACTTATGTCCATAAGAGACTGTTGGTACACCGGGGGAACAAACTAGTCCTTCAAGATATGGTCTTAGTGAGTCCAGATATTGGTATTAACTATGAGTTTGTCCTCAAATACATATTCTGCAGATTTGTAGGTAGGATCTACCCTAAGGCACAGATCACAGACCAAAAGCTCTTCACTCTGTAACAAGCTGTAGTTGAACACCTGCTTAGCTTGGTTCTGGGCTTCGTGTCAAGAGCTCATATGAGCAGAGCATTTGTGAGATCTGACAAAACTGTATCACCAGATTCATTGCACAAATGACAAGAAGCCTGGCATGCTGTACGACAATTATACAAAGTTGTTTCCCCCAGAAAATAGCCAGAAAATTGAGACCTTCATAGCAGACATAGAACGGTGTTTGGTGGTTGCAGAAATGATCACCCTGAAAGTCCAGCATTTTTCCAAGCTTCCTCTGACTCCATCGAAAGACATCAAGACGGAGCAGGTAATTCCTGATGTGGTGATGGTACCAGAGCCCGTCTCCACTCCACCATCTGTAGGTACAAACACCTAGCTGGCATCCCACCGTGGCTCCTCGAGACTGAGTCAGTGCTGAAGCAGAAAGAGAGAGACATCCAGATCAGCTCAAATTGGGGTAAGCAGAGTATGCTGACCACAAATGGAAAGGCCTTTTGGTTAGGCTGTAAATGGTATTAATCAAATAAAACATTTTGACATGTAATGCCATTGCTTTTCTGCTTTCAGTGGGCTGTGGCACAAACAATTTCCACAGACAACTCTGAGGAATCAGTTGATAAACTGTGTTTTTCCTTTTTGTATCGATACACATTTTAACACTTCATCAAGTACCTGATGCATAGATTCATCCAATCTGTTTGACACTTAATGTAATGTCATTTGTAGGAGTTGGTCGCAAACCAAAGAGCTGGATCATATGCTGCTGTCCCAGCGTTGTAAGGGCAATGAGCTGTTGTTATCCTGGTTTCTGATTAAATTGTCAGAGCATGACACTTCATCACAATTCACCACGTTCACCTCATTCAGGCTACATCTGAACAGGGTTGGGGAGTCACGGATTATATGTAATCCTTTATATGTAAGAGATTACAAAAAACGGTAACTAATTTGTTACGTTACCAGCAAAAATATTAGAATCAGATTACAGATATTTTTTTTAAACTAGATGATTACATTGAGGATTACTTTTAAATTCAGAAAGGATGTTTGTGGAAAAAAATCTTTGACACAGGCTACAGTCCAAGCTATGTCTTCCAATGGTGTGACTGCTGTAGGCATTCAAAGATTATCCAATTTGAATAAACACTTGGAGGTAAGGATGACAGCAGTGATGTAGTCTAAGGCGATTCTGATATCTACATAGCTCATTGATGTGAATCACACTGCTGCTCTCTCATTTATCTATTTACGCCTTACTGATTGTGGTTGCTGTGGATGGGTGTTCACAAGTTGAAATGTGTATTTGAACCCAATAATGGTTGAATTCAAATGGTCAAGCTGCCTATCAGTCATTGTTTTTGAAACCAGTGGACAGCCAGTGAAAAATGTGCTCTTGCAACAGCTGCATAGTGTGGATCCCAGCCGATGGAATAAAAGTGGGGCTTTTATTGCTCAATCTAATTCATGCAGATAAAAAAAATCAAAACTCCATAGGCCTAATGGACACATGCTCAAACTTGCACACTTTTGATAGGCTTAAAGGGGCTATCTGTAGTTGCAACATGCATTTATTTATTTATATATATATATAATTTGGTTCACTCCAGACCTGACTGCCCTTGACCAGCACAAAAACATCCTGTGGCGTACTGCATTAGCATCAAATAGCCCCCGTGATATTGTGAGGATCTGTGTTTATTGCGCTATAACCCAATACTATATCACATGTGATATAATATTAGCAACTGTTGGCCTGGGTGCCTGGGTGCCTGTGTGTGTGTGCTGGAAGTAACATTTTGCCCCAGTGTGCTGAGAAGCTGTGGTTAACCTTGAGCGGGAACAATATGCTTTCTATGCAGGTGCAAATAGTCCAACAGTGTTACAAAACTGTCTGACCTCAGTCTCTAGGGTGTGGGAGTGTAATCTACACAGCAACAGCGTCGAACACCAAGGAGCTCCAAGAGGATGGGACCAGCCTGAGCGCCTGCGATAGGCTGAGCAAGTTTAAACCACGCTCAGCCTCTACTGTGATAGGCCAACAGACAGGTTGGAACTACTATCACAGTATAATAACTGTTGTTTGTACACATTTTAGCAGTTCTCTGCTTTACCCTGTGTGGTGATACAGTGAACCCGTATATACGAAAATTGCATTTACCATTTATCGCTTGAGTTTAATAAAAATACTTAAAGTATATTCGGTGACTCTGAATCACATTTTATCCTGATACCAGATTTGAATTGACGCAACCCTTAACAATATGCAACTTTTCAGGGAAGTTAGGAACCAATATACACAAGCAGTTAGGAAAGCTAAGGCTAGCTTTTTCAAACAGAAATTTGCATCCTGTAGCACAAACTCAAAAAAGTTCTGGGACACTAAAGTCCATGGAGAATAAGAGCACCTCCTCCCAGCTGCCCACTGCACTGAGGCTAGGAAACACTGTCACCACCGATAAATGAGAATTTCAATAAGCATTTTTCTACGGCTGGCCATGCTTTCCACCTGGCTACCCCTACCCCAGTCAACTGCCCTGCACCCCCCACAGCAACACGCCCAAGCCTCCCCCATTTCTCCTTCACCCAAATCCATATAGCTGATGTTCTGAAAGAGGAGCAAAATCTGGACCCCTACAAATCAGCCGAGCTAGACAATCTGGACCCTCTCTTTCTAAAATGATCTGCCGAAATTGTTGCAATCCCTATTACTAGCCTGTTCAACCTCTCTGTCGTATCGTCTGAGATCCCCAAAGATTGGAAAGCTGCCGTGGTCATCCCCCTCTTCAAAGGGGGAGAAACTCTAGACCCAAACTGCTACAGACCTATTTCTATCCTACCCTGCCTTTCTAAGGTCTTCGAAAACAAAGTTAACAAACAGATCACCGACCATTTCGAGTCCCACCGTACATTCTCCGCTATGCAATCTGGTTTCCGAGCTGGTCATGGGTGCACCTCAGCCACGCTCAAGGTCCTAAACGATATCATAACTGCCACCGATAAGAGACAATACTGTGCAGCCGTATTCATTGACTTGGTCAAGGCTTTCGACTGTCAATCACCACATTCTTATCGGCAGACTCAACAGCCTTGGTTTCTCAAATGACTGCCTAGCCTGGTTCACCAACTACTTCTCAGATAGAGTTCAGTGTTTCAAATCAGAGGGCCTGTTGTCCGGACCTCTAGCAGTCTCTATGGGGGTGCCACAGGGTTCAATTCTCGGGACGACTCTTTTCTCTGTATACATCAATGCTGTTGCTCTTGCTGCTGGTGATTCTCTGATCCACCTCTACGCAGACGACACCATTCTGTTTACTTCTGGCCCTTCTTTGGACACTGTGTCAACAAACCTCCAGACAAGCTTCAATGCCTTACAACACTGCTTCCGTGGCCTCCAACTGCTCTTAAATGCAAGTAAAACTAAATGCATGCTCTTCAACCGATCGCTGCCCGCACGTACAGCATCACTACTCTGGATGGTTCTGACCTAGAATACGTGAGAACCCAAAATATGCACTTGTTTTTCTCCAATGTTTGTAAACATTGTAAATGTGAACAAACACCATATAGCCTCACATGGTTAAAACAATAATTTGTGTGTCATGGATGGTTAGTCCTTGCATCCATAGCTGTCTATTAACTCAGTGGTTACATTTCTCCAGGCCCATCCCTCAGCTTTTTACCAAAACAGAAGCGGCGTCCATATTGTTTTATCTGTGGATTTGCCCTTTAAACAGCTGCATATTATCAAGATAGTGTTACCAACAAAAAAGTAAACAATAGGCATATAGCAAATGCAGCATATATCATTCATTTTTCACATGTAAATAGTACTTTTCAGTAGTGCTCAAAGCATGCCATTCCATGAGCTCACCATTTATTTTTCAACTCAAATCAATGAGCCCAAACAAAATCATAAACAGAGTAGGGCTGGCTAATAAATCCTTAGTTTTGGGTTATGCTCAGGTAAAACAATTTGGCTAATCTATACTTCCATATTTCCAAGTCCTATTCTTGAAGATCAAGGGGTATAACATTAGAATAACTGGAATTCTGACTTTGGTTTTTAATGTAAGGATATAATCCTATTATATGGAGTAGAAAGCAATGGGTTAGATTAATAGAAGCCTACATAGCCAACCCTTAAAGTACAATTTAACATCCATACATGACCAGCTATGTAAACTAACATTTATTTATCCTACAATAGATGTGGTTCAATTGGTAACATACATTTGTCTTCCAATGCATTTTATGGGCCAAGTAATCTAAGCACTGAATGTAATCAGAATAAATTACTGAGTTTGGGTAATCCAAAAATTGTTACTGATTATAATTTTGGACAGGTAACTAATTTTGCTGATAGCTACCTTGAGGAAAAATGTATTATGACAGATGTGGTTGTCCCACCTAGCCATTTTAAGACGAATGTACTAAATCACTCTGGATAGGAGCGTCTCCAAAAGGACAAATGTAACATTTCCTTGCACAATGTTGACTTCAAAATCTATTTTCTGATATCTGGGAGGGAACGTAAGGTTAGTAGAGAGCCTCTTTCATTAAGTGAAATGCTTGGTCGACACACAAGTTGCTTTCCTCCAAAATAAAAGTCCTTTATTGATACAAACACCACACTTTCTTATACACGGTTCTGAGAAAATAATCAAATAATCCCAACCACCAAATCTACTTTGACCAGAAATGTGATTGACATTTAAAATGTTTTCCTAGTCATTTCCAAAATTATTTGTTAAAATTAAAACTACAGAAATACATCAACTAAAACATTGAAAAATAAATGTCTACAATTACAAGCAAATACTTCAACAAGCAAGCAGTTCTCCAGGCCCATTGTATTGTAAAAATGAAAATTTAAACAAATCCTCAGCCAAAAACAACTAGTGGTCAACATAGTTAACTTTTTGTGTATGGACAGAAATAAAATCATAGCTGGGGGTAAAAAAAAAAAAGGTGATGTGTCATTCCCTCTTTTTGGGTGGTAGTGATGTGGGGGAGGGGAAATTGGTGGAATGCAAACAAATAAAATAAAAGCGTGAACACTGCCCAAACTGATGAAATAGACCATTTGATTCAGCCGTGGGGAGCTGCCAACTAATAAGTCCAGGTTATTACTTTAAAGTAAAAAAAAAAACCAAATGCACGTAGACATGGAAAAACCATGGATCACAGGACAGCCACCATCGCTTCTTTGGAGAACGCTTGTGACAGGGTTGTGGGGTGGTACTATGGGGCTCAGATGGAGGTATGCCGAGGGCAGATTCAGTCTATCTGTACTGGTAGTTCACAGTGGGGTCTCCCCTGCCGTATCCTACTGGGTTGTGGTATGGAGCTGGATTTGCACCATAGCTCTGGTTGGCTCCTGCCTGTGCGTTGTAATTTGACTGATTTCCATAACCTATGGAAGAGGAAGTTGATTAGTGAAACTCTCGATTAAACAGCTTAGGTTACGGTGTACTTGTGATCCCCTTTGCCGAGAATCCATCTTACCGTCGTAACTGTAGTCTTGGCTGGCAACAGCGCTGCCCGTCACCTGGCTGGGGTAGGCAGTGCTGTAAGGATAAACTTCTGCTCCTGCCTGGTTTTGATTGAAGGTCTTATTGCCTTGCCCATAGCCCTGGCCATACTGGTTATAGGCACTCTGGCCAGGGGTGGTCAGGTAGGCCCCTTGGGCCCCCCCACCAACTCCTGGCGGTCCAGGGAAGGTTGACTTGGCCTCCTTTTTGACAGGGGCTTTGGGAGCTGGAGTAGGGGTGGAGTAGCCTCCATCATTCTGGTAGTATGAACCGTAGGTTCCTGCAGCTGCCACGCCTGTAGTGCTGGCCGCAGGGACTTCAGTAACGGTGCCAGCAGCCGCAGCTCCACCATTTGCTCCACTATTGTAATAATCTAAAAGAAAGAGGCATTAGATTAAGAGGGGGTTTTGTAGAGAGTTCCACTGGTGTCACACCCATGCTTGTGAATATTAATACATTGCATTTTCAAGAAAGTGAAGCATTTCACTAAAATTGTAGTACCACATTGTATGGGATATCACATTTATTTTTTTTTAAAACCATACAAGACTATTTTTACTCCACAATCATAATGCAGAATGTCAAAATCATTCTTGTGCAAGTATCAACAGCGCTGTGGTTCTGTCATGCCTAAAGGTGCCTCACGTGTGAGGTAAATGAGGGGCATTGTGAACATTGTCATTTTCAAAGTAAGACTAGCATGTAACCACCATCATGCATCAATAGCCACAATTGAGCAATTCTGACATTTTAATAAAAAATTGCAAATATTCAAAGCAGCCTTATGATCCATAACAAAATGCAAAAAAAAAACATTGACAATGAGGTGATTGATAATACATTTTCAGACAACAAAATGAAATAAGACCGTTCACATCAGAAGAAAACTTTTTTTTTGTGTGTAGACATTCAAGACAGATGGCCAACAATGGGATCAACTCCCCAGTCTGACCCACTCCAATGTGCATGTCATCACAGTGGGCCATTATCCATCAGCCAACCATAATGCTATGGTCTCAATTCCACTAAGGAAGGCAGTCTATTGGGAAAGTGTGGCTGTGTCTTTTGGCATATCCAGGTGTCCAGGAACGTCCCAGGGTTGGCAGAGGGTATGGAAGGTGACCAAAGGCAACATGCACTCACTGGCCTCCCATCTCTCTAGGTGTTGGGACACGAGTCGTAGCGGGTAAGCAAAGGGACAGTTCTTTCCCGGGGGAGTGATTGGAGTTCATGTTGTGGGAACACTATAGTTTGCTCCTCTTTCTCTACATTTTGTTTTGATTTAAAAGATTGGGATGATCTATGTAGCAAACTCGTGGTAGCCATAGCAGTCTGAGACAAAGTCACCTAAAGAATGAGACAGAGCAGAGAAGGAAAAATGGAATTAGATTGATTTTGTTTTTTGCCATAAAAAGTGGCATGTGTCAATGACTTGGTCAAATTGTTTTCAAACTGCTTTTTTGTTTGTTGGGACTTTTAGATTTCTCTGCTCCTGTCACGCTCAAGAAGGTGTTTCCTCAGAACAGGCTGCTGGTGGGAGGGGGGAGGGTCTTTCACATGGGGGGGGGGGGGGTCAAAGTGATATAGATTGAGTCCTGTGGCTTAACAAAGCAGAGAAATGTAAAATCATAATCAAACCAGGAATAAGAGCACTCAAGTTTCTTCATTGGTAATTTGTTTAGATGACATTCAATGGCATACGCTCCAAAAACAAAAAGATACTTTAATTATAGATTTTTAAAAAACTTTTCCAGGTCTTGTATTGTTGGAAACCTCCAGATGTATGCCACTAACTCTCCACCAAGATGGCTGAGCATGTTGTGCTCTGATCAAACCACACTGAACTTCTGCTCATCTTACAATGTGTGTAGAGTGAGAACCCCTCTTGTAGTGTCCTCATAATAAAGGTGGACATATCAAATAAAAACCAGACTAGGAGTCGCAAGACTATTCCAGGGATTGGAAGATGAGGATAAGGGAAAATCAATACTCACTATAGCCTCCAGAGTTTCCATTGTTCCCATATCCATAACTTCCATAGCCACCTGAGGAGTTAAGCAAACCAACCATTACATTTCTCAGCTGATGTGAGATGTTGCCTACCATTTAATGTTGAAGAACTGTATTTACAGCATAAAGTCAATTCGGGGACAGAATCCACAATAATTGCATGTAGTGCCTTCAGAAAGCACTCACACCCCATGACTTATTCCACATTTTATTGTATTAGAGCCTGAATAACAATTTTATTAAATTTCTGACCTGACAGTCTACACACAATCACCCATAATGACAAAGGTAAAACATGTTCATGGACCCCCCAAAAATATATACATACACACATTTACATAAATATTCACACCCCTGGGTCAATACATGTTAGAATCACCTTTGGCAGCGATTACAGCTGAGAGTCTTTCTGACAGCTGAGAGTCTTTCTGACAGCTGAGAGTCTTTCTGACAGCTGAGAGTCTTTCTGACAGCTGAGAGTCTTTCTGACAGCTGAGAGTCTTTCTGACAGCTGAGTCTTTCTGACAGCTGAGAGTCTTTCTGACAGCTGAGAGTCTTTCTGACAGCTGAGAGTCTTTCTGACAGCTGAGAGTCTTTCTGACAGCTGAGAGTCTTTCTGACAGCTGAGAGTCTTTCTGACAGCTGAGAGTCTTTCTGGGTAAGTCTAAGAGTTTTACACACCTGGATTGTACAATATTTGCATATTAAAAAATATATATATATTCAAGCTCTGTCAAGTTTATTGTTGGTCATTTGTTAGTCATTGCTAGACAGCAATTTTTAAATCTTGCCAAAGATTTAAAAGCTGATTTAAGTCAAATCTGTAACTATGCAACTCCGGAACATTATGTCTTCTTGATAAGCAACTCCTGTGTATAGCTGGCCTTGTGTGTTAGGTTATTGTTCTGCTATCGTCTCCCACTGCCTGACGGAAAGAAGTCAACCAGGTTTCTCTAGGATTTTGTCTGTGCTTAGCTCCACTCAGTTTCTTTTTTTATCCTGAAAAACCCAGTTCTTAAAGATTACAAGAATATCCATAACATGATGCAGCCACCACTATGCTTGAAAATATGGAGTGTTACTCTATTGGATTTGCCCCAAACATAACACACTGTATTCAGGACAAAGTTAATTGCTTTGCCACATTTTTTGCAGTATTAGTTTAGTGCCTTGTTGCAAACAGGATGCATGTTTTGGAATATTTTTTGCTCTGTACAGGCTTCCTTTTCGCTGTCAATTAGGTTAGTGTTGTGGAGTAACTACAATGTTGATCCATCCTCAGTTACTCCTATCACAGCCATTAAACTCTGTACCTGTTTTAAAGTTACCATTGGCCTCTGAAATCCCTGAGCGGTTTCCCTCCTCTCTGGCAACTGAGTTGGGAAGGACGCCTGTATCTTTGTAGTGACACGCCATCCAAAGTGTAATTAACAACTTCACCATGCTCAAAAAGACATTCAGCATCTGCTTTAAAAACAATCCATCTACCAACAGGTACCCTTCTTTGAGAGTCATTGGAAAACCTCCCTGGTCTTTGTGGTTGAATCTGTGTTTGAAATTCACTGCTCGACTTAGGAACCTAACAAATAATTGCATGTGCGGGGGGTACAGAGATGGGGTAGTTAATCAAACATTTTACATTGGGGTAATGTGTTAGCCAGTGACAAAAAATAAATTTTTATCAATTTTAAATTCAGGCAGTAACAAAACGTGGAGAAAGTAAAAGGGTGTGAATACTTTGAGGGCACCGTAGGTAGCATATAGCTCTGTTTTACCTTGACCATAGCTGCCACCATTATTGAACCCTCGGCCCCTCCCCCTGCCACGCCCTCTACCTCTGCCCCTGGGAGTGGCTGCCGGGTCACCAGTCGGGTCACCCATCATGCCAAACCCATGCTGTTGGAGAAAACACGAGGACTAAATTGAAAGACAGTTCAGCAGCAACCATCATTACTCAGTTAATTTATTTTACAAACAATAGCAAGCAAAGATATACAGTAAGGCAGAGGGAATCTTACCATTGGGAGTTTCTTCTTCTTGGCTGCCTCAGTCACAGAGCCCTCTGGGAAGAGTTTGTCCAGGGCTGCCAAGGCAGCATAGGCCTTGGCCACCTTCTTATTGGAGCCAGTCCCTTGGAACTTCTGTTCATCTATCTCCACCTGGAACAGGAGGAAAGACAGGTCAATACATAGACTCAGGCAAGAACAGGATAAAGCATGGGACCAAGAATGTGTCAAAGCCAAGCTCATGTTGTTATTGTCAATGTTTAAAAGGACAAGTTAACTTTATTTGAACCAAATTTGAGATTTAAATTGTATGTTGCTATAGAAGTGTCCAGACACCGTTTTGAGAAATGTACCTCACCAATATACTTCCTTGTTGCTCGTTCTGCAGTATGGGAGCCACAGATAAACATGAACAAAACTCCAAAAACACCCAAATGTAATGTTAAAAACGACAAAGCTCTCAGTATAGTGATGCAGGTGTAAATTTTCAAAACCAAGTCAAATAAATGAAAAAAATTAAAAAAATTGACACCTCTATAAAATTGACATGAAATTGAGATTTGGTGCAAATAAAGTAAACTTCTCCAATCATTGAAGCAGCTGGATATGAATGGCTTGATTCTAAAGGCATCAGTCTGGTTGCAGTGTGGATGGGCACTTCTTCCACTCCTGAGACACTAACCTCCATGACGAAGCGTTTGTCGTGGCTGCCTCCGGTCTCTGAGATGAGCTCATACTTGAGGCCGCGCCGCTTCTCATTTAGCTCCATCACAGGGTTCTTCCCATGTTTGGTCAGGATTGGTCCCTGTTGACGAGCACTCTTAAGACAAAGAGAGACAGACATTTCTCTGTAAACAAGACCAATACAAGGAACTGGAGTCAAAACCGAGCCTAGTGTCCAAAAACAGTGTTTTGAGTTCTACTCAGAGACCCATACCTCTGCACCGTCTGTGGCCTCCACACTGTCCGCCCCTGTGGCTGCGGTGTCCATCGCGATGGGAGTGATGCAGGGTTTCACCTCCTCCACAATGGCCGTTGCCACCTCAGTCTTCACTGGCTCAGCAGTCTTCAGCTCCACACCTGTGGGGAGGCCCATGTCCTGGAGGACCTATGATTGGGCCAGGCAAAAGATTGGAAAGGAAAATATGTGAAGCGCAGCAGACAATAGTTACAATCTTCAGATTTCATGACAACACACCAAACGCTTAGAACATCTACACCATTTACCCCATACACCCACTCACCTTGACAGCAACGTGAAGCTTGGCAGTGCGTTTGGATGGGCCTGAGGCTTCAAAGCTCTTGCCGTCCACCTCCACAGCCATGGTGAAGACTGGTACGTGCACCGGGCCAGTTTGGGAGAGGAGTTTATACTGCAGGCCAGGCTTCAGCTGGTTCAGCCTCATCAGAGCATTCATGGCCTGGGGAGGCTCCGACTTCTCATCTGGGGCTAGTGAAGATTAGGATTAAAAAACACTGCCACTTAATAAATTGTTTTGATCCAGCCAAGGGTGAAATGAAAAAGAGTAGCCGAATTTGCATGCTAACACTGAAGAACTGCGCTGAACAGGAAGAACTAAGCAACACCTACATTTCTTTTGCAGCTTCTTTTTTTTCTTGTTTGGGCTTTTGTCCTCCCCTCCTTCCTCTTCCTCGATAGGCCTCTTCATTGGTGGGGCGTAGGTTGTACTGGGGGGGATTTGGACTGCAACAAAAACACAGGGACTGCTGAGCCTTTCCAAAAAATGGACACAAAGTTGTATGCACACGTCTGCAGCCTGGCTTACCTGTATAGTCAATGGGGGTCTCGCTCCTGGGTTTCCGGGGCATTTTGGAGGGAAGGGGGTCCATCCCTAGCACTTTGTGAAGCTGTCCGAAGGCAGACAGCCTTAAGGCATGCTGAAAACAGATGAACAGGTGGTGATTTTTTACATTCACTACAGCCACCATAATCACACCATGTCGTTGGTGTAGATAAAAAAAAAGACAAAAAAAAAAAAGAGAACACTTTCACCCCCTTTTCTCCCCAATTTTGTGGTATCCAATTGGTAGTTAATCTTGTCTCATCGTAGCAACTCCAGGATGGACTCGTCCTCCAAAACACGACCAACCAAGCTGCACTGCTTCTTGACACAATGCCTGCTTAACCCGGAAGCCAGCCACACCAATGTGTTGGAGGAAACACCGCACACCTGGCGATGTGCATGCGGCTGGCGACGTGCATGTGCGCACCCGGCTCGCCACAGGAGTCGAGTCGCTAAAGCGCGATGGGACAAGGACATCCCTGCCGGCCAAACCCTCCCCTAACCCAGACGTGACTCACCTGGGCACTCTGTGTGAGGTCCTCCCTCTGCTGGAGGTCCAGGTGACCAATAGCATCTGTCAGCTCCTTCTCACATGGATCACAGATTCCAGCACCATCTAAAAACAAACAGGCAAATTCTTACATATTTTGGCTTGTGATGTGGAATTACTACATTAAGCAGAGGTGGGAGGACATGTCCTCTCCACTCTTTGAGACTACTCACCAGCCATGAGGATTCCAGAAGCCAGACACTCCAAAACTCTTCGCAGAGCCTCACCTGCTCCCATTGGCCGGTTCCCTGTGCCAATTGCCTTTTCACACAGCAGCTCTATTGGCTAGAGGGGGTGAAGGGAAGAAATGTTAATGTTTGTATTTTGTCCAGACATTTGGCAAATTGGATAAAACGGCTGTAAATAAGAAACTGTTGCAGTTTGATATACTAAGCCCCTTAAATAAATTCCCATCTTACACATCAAACCTGACCACTGTAATTAGAATGACATTTCTCAAACCAAATGTCAGGAGTCAGGGGGCATTCGAAAGAACCAGCTGGCAGAAAATGCTGCTGGTGACTCACCCATCCATGCAGTGGGGCCCAAGTGGGGACGCGGGAGCACAGGTCCCTCAGGATGCGGATGACGATGACGCAGGACCTCAGCCCATTGGCCCTGGCCTGGAGACACAAGCAGGGAGGGGGTGGAGGGAGAGGGAGCCTTAGTCAAACAAGAACTCACAAAAACCACGAAGCAGCAGCTACATCAAAAAGCCACACAGACTAACGGCTCTGCTTTGTCATTATTGTGGTACAGTGTGGGAAAAGTGCAGCATGAATCTGATATTTGTTCTGTCTGCAGATGTGGTTATTGAATTTAATAGACAACTCCATTTGTGTGAAGTAAAAAGCAGATTTGATCAGTGGTACTGTAATAGGTATGACAGGGTGGTAATTGTTGAGCAATTGTGCTTCTTGCAGCTCCGTATCAAATGTCAACTTGTGATTCTGTTAAATGATTAGAGGGAGAAGGGGAGTCAATGTAAAGCCAAATGCTGACATGGAAAAATGTAGGACAATGACAGTATTTATAATGTGCTTAGTTTAATGAGAGGTGATACAATAACCTTTAGAGCTACTGCAGGGTATGTGGTATACCGGGGGCCTCATTTATAACCATTGTGTGAATTTAACAGTAAATATTTGCGCCATTTCTGAAAAGACTGCACACGGACAAAAGAGTTTTATAAAAACTTGGTGCCATTTTCCCCATTAGAAATCAGACCAGTCATAAAAATGTTAAAGTGTGCACGTTAACGAGCAGGATATATCCAGCTGAAAAACGCACACATTTCACATTTTATGGCGACAATAAATGCGCTTATTTGCTGTATACTAGAATTGGAATTAGGCAAAGACAGTATCTAAATAGCAATGGCGACTTGATCAAATGTCTTGTGTTGGCAGAATGTTTTCTTTTGTAGTGACATTTGCTGTATCTGACTGTTTCTGAAAGCCAAAATCAATTGCAAATTGTTGTGGACCTGTAAACAGATCGTTGAATGCAATAATGTTTTGCATTGACTTTCTCCCCACAAACCTAAATATGTAACAATGTCCACAAGTTCTGAAACACCTACTCTGAAAAAAAAAAAAAAATCTAATTGGCCCAATTAAATGAGATGTGACATGGCAATTTATTATATGGCTACTTCAGGAATATGAACTCAACCGTCTTAACATGGCCAGAAATGTTGAGGAATATATTATGCAATGGTTGTTGTAGTACTATGTATTTAGCTTCTAAATGAAATGTCTACTGGAGAAATTTGACATTACGGTATTCAGACATAGGCCAAGCCTACAAACGTCAATGGAAAGGTGAACAGTCTGTTCTACTGTTAAACGGTGTTTTGGAATGGATCACAGAGCAAAATACTTGAAATAGCTTATTTACTACTGTGACGTAAGTCAAAGGATATGAGCGATGGGAAGAATGGTAGCCTATAATAACTTGTAGGCCTATAGACCATTTTGCAAGTAGCCTATGAAATCACGAGTCAGAAAAGGTGAAGAATTTATTCTGCAATGATCATGTAAGTGAAATAGGATTTTATTTTAGAAAGCAAAGAAAATACAAACGTTTTGCTCTTCTCACTAATGGTAGATTTTGGCATTATTTTTTTAGCTAGGCCACCTGTTTGTTATGAGTCATATTCCCCATTAGCACAAGGCTACCACTTTCACCTTGCAATGTAATACTTCACCCACTAGAAACTGTGCTTATGCATGGTCTGAAGTTCGTGGAAGGAGAGTATTTTTAATGTTAACTTTGGTGCACACATATTTTGTGCATAAGCAACGTTTATAAAATGAGGCCCCAGAAGACAGACTAGTGAATGTACATTTTCTAACTAAGGTGCAATATTCCTTTTTTGTGGCACACAGAAAGCTGAAACAGCCAGAGCATGGGGGATTGGAGCCTACACTCTACAAGAACAGGCTGCAGAGATGGTGTGCTTACAGTTAAGAGCGAGAGATGACAGTTCACTATGATGACTAAGAATCAACATAGTCCACAATGAGGAATCAACCTCAACACAATATGATGGTACAGAAAAGGGTTGTCGATTGATAATATTTGAGAAATATTGCACCCGAGTGTAGCAAGTTAGTTCCACATCTCTGATCAAAATTAAGCAGTGGTTTAAGACAATGGTTGCTTTGAGGGGATTGTTGAACGTCCTTTCTAAAAGCAGCATTGAACATTTTCAATGACACTGCAATCAAACCTGTTAAGTCAGCAGAGCATCTCTACAAGGTAATGACAAAGGTTTCCTTGGAAACGCTATAAAAACCACAGAGTAAGAAGTCTACTACAGGTGATAGATACACTTCGAAAGGACATTTAAAAACAAAAACACAGAAAAGAAACGACCAAAGAAAGAAACTGCGTCAAATGTAGAAAAAACTGAACTACTTTAAGACAAATAAAGACAAGATGCAAACCTGGAACCACTTGGCGTGGCGAAGAGACGCCAAGGCAGTAAGGCATTTCTGCCTGTCCAGAACATCCGGGGGATCGTTGACTGATAGCGTTTCTATTGGCGGGTGGAATAAGAAGACAAGGTACAGTTTGACCAAGGGGGGTTCTGTCACACGGCCAGGGGGAGTAGGCAGCTTTCCCAAACCATAGGCAGGACGGGGAAGGGGAGGGGGACCCCCCCACCTGGAGAACTTAATGGTCTGAACCTCTCAGTGAAACTGCAATTACACTAAAGATATGTAACTTCAACCCACTTCAGAAACTGCTGTTAAGTGGGTGATTTCTTAAGATCACTCCCAGTAGGCCTATATGGAGAAAAATGTGTATGGATTTAAGGTTACAGTGGGAGTGAATTATCAAAAGGGAAGTTGTCTCCGTTATGTTAACTCAATGTCAACTTGTATACCTCAGCCCAGTTATGAAGTCAGTGCTTTGCTATAACAATGAGAGGTAGAGCCCCTCCCCTTCACCCCTATACTGGGTGTTCTGCTTAGCCCCTTCCGAGACAGAGAGCGTCCAGTTGGTCAAAGGTCCAGCGTCCCTAAAAATTGACAAACTAGAAGGCTTGACAGAGAGAATCAGATGCACAAAATTATCAAAACAAGTCCACACTGCAGCAAAACTGATGGCCTTCAAGAGCCAAACTGGGCTTCAATGTTGACACAGTTATAGATAAGGCAAGGTTGATACATCCAACTTCCTGTTCAGAACGTCTGAGGGGAACATGGGCCGCCACCGACTAGTACCCTTTCCCATAATATACAGTGCCCTCCGTAATTGGGAAAGTGAAGCATTTTGTCTTCTTTTGACTCTATACTCCAAACGTTTGGATTTGAAATCCAACAATGACTACGAGGTTAAAGTGCAGACCATCAGCTTGTCTTTGAGGACATCTATACCGGGTGAACCGTTTAGAAATTACACCACTTTTAGTACAAATTGACTTGTGTATAAAAGTTGTTCCATGTTTAGTATTTGGTCCCATATTCATAGCACGCAATGACTACATAAAGCTTGTGACTCGACATTTGTTGGATGCATTTTCTGTTTGTTTTGGTTGTGTTTGATTATTTTGTGCCCAATAGAAATTTATGGTAAATAATGTATCCTGTCGTTTCGGAGTAACCTTTATTATAAATAAGAATACATTTCTAACACTTCTACATTAATGTGGATGCTACCATAATTATGGATCATCCTGAATGAATAGTGAATGATGAGTGAAAAAGTTAGACGCACAAATATATCCCCAAGACATGCAAACCTCTCCCAATTACAATAACAGGGGAGGTTAGTATTTTGGGGTGGTATGGTATTTGTGCATCTAACTTCCTCAAATAATTAGAGCCAACACTAAAAAAAATATATTAAAAAATGCTTCACTGTGCCAATAATTACAGAGGGCACTGCAGGTATTTCTTGCATTTATTATTGAACTTATGACTCCCTCTGCTTCGGACAAACCCCCATGGATTGGATTTACAAAGACTGCGATCACAGTTGTTCCCTGATTTTGACTTTGACTGGGAGAAGTGACATTCAGCCATGCAGAGTCAAAGAGCCCCTGGCGTTATCTGTAACCCGTGTCCTCCCTGCTGATGAACATCAGTCAATAGCCCACTGCTGGGTCTAGTAACCAGAACACTTGACAACACTTTGCAACTCATTTTTGCTGCAATGCAAACCGTTCATCAGTGTTCAGTATAAAACATGCAAACAAAGTGGTGTTTGTTTTTTTGTTATTCTCAGTAAGCCTTCATATAGTTAATGTCTGGACTCCATAGGGAATAGAAAACCTTTTTCAGTCAGTAACTAGCCTTTCTATACTGTGTATTGGGCCATCAAAAATGTACATCACATTACATGGAACTACGAGAGTCTAAAGAGCTATAAACATAGCATGGTTTCATTACATGACAGTTCCCTCATATCCCCTAGCTCCATTGAAGGCCCAATAAACAATATCTGTCTAGACTGGCTGCCTGCCTGTTTAGTCTCCCTGCCTAAGGGGGCGCTAGTGAACTGTCTGCCCCTGTGTGGCAGCCTACCTCCGGCAGCCTGTTTCTCCACCTCCTCGCGGACCAGAGGGGACGTCATGTTGATAGTCAGGGTCAGGGGAGGCTCCTTGGTGCTCTTGATTACGATGGTGGCTTCACGGATGACCTGAGTGACCTCATACTTGTCCTCTGTGATGGTCTGCCAGGTAGAACAGGAGGAATTGTTAATAAAATAGCCATGTAGTAGCTATCCCACCAAGCAGTCAAGGTCATGTACCCCCAAGCATAAAAAAACCCGATTTGCTACTGAATTCAGTTGTGACTATTCCTCTCAAATGAATGCATCACCCCACAACTGAAATGATGCAGGAGAGTATATTCTCAAAAGAACAAATTCAACTTCACAAAGCCAAATCTGAATATGAAGACACAGAAAACACCAGAAGGTGAATGGACTCACCTTGAGTTGCACAGCCAGGTTGTCTGCCACGTTCTTCAGCAGGGTGATGGTGGGTTTGTCCTTACACAGAAGGACCAGCTCCAGGTCCAGGTCCCCCTTCAGCAGCAAGCCCTTGGCCACCAGGCCCACCCTCATCACCCCACGCAGGGACCGTGTGGCCTGTTCCGACGCCTTGGGTTCACTGGCAGAGGAGACATGGGTACCCAGGTCAATAACTTTTGAAGCTGAAAGTGATGCTGCCTTCACCAACACTCCAGCCTTGACAGTGCAAAAAGTATTTCTACGCAACTGACATTTTGTACACCATGCACCATTTTGAATACAATTTCCCACTCACTTACCTTTCTTTATCGGACTCGGTTCCGTCTGGTGCAGACTTGACCACCTTTTCCTGCTCATCCAGCCAGTCGGAGACAGCCTTGAGGGCGCGCTCCGTGTGGGACACCATGTTCTGCACACCCTCCAGCTCCTCCTGTGTGGGGTACACAGCGGAGTGCTTGGCCATCACGTGGCGGTCGTCGTTCATGAAGATACGCATGGAGCGGTGGCGCAGGGGAGGAGGCTGGATGGGAAAAGATTAGTTATTTTAAGGAATTGACTTCAGCAGGTCACAAGTGTAGTCAGTAAGTGGCTTTGATAGGAAGAAACAGTAATATTGTGATAACCTTCACCCCACTGTAATTCTCAATACAGTAATTTCACTTAGTCAGCTTTCACTGTCCTTACATAATCATCCATGGACTACTGCTGGGTGAGAGTCATGTACAATTAGGAGTGCAATCAAATGCAAGCAGGAGCATGTGTTTGAAATGCCCAGGGCAGTTTTGACTGGCAGCAACCTGAATTACCCTTACAATGGACATTTGTAGGAATGGATTTTTTTATCTGTCTACTTGTATGCCACGTCATTGTTAACTTACAAATAATCTTCTCAATCAATTATGTCAGACAAATACAGTTGATTGCTTGCAGAGCCAAATTATTATAGTGGTGAGGCTATTAAAATGTAAGCGCTCCATGTTCACTACCAAATAGAAAGTGTTTACACAAAATAGCCTTCCTAAAAATTTGTGTATAAGAAAAGAGGTACCATAGTTGCTTTGGAGTCTTCGATCCTGTGTATATGGCAGTGATACAAGAACAGGTCCTTCCTGAGAGAACACCAACACTGCTGCTTGGTTCTGCTGAGAACAAAAGGGACATGCTTAAAATGAGCAAAGCAATAAAAGGATGCCAGATTCCCTTAGAGTAGCAGATGCCATTTTTTTTGCTAATATAAAAACATGGTATTTAAGGGTAACAGAACATAGGGATTTCTTTGAACAGACCTAAGGATGCACCTCCCTAAAGTGGAGGGTGGCTTTGCATGACAAGGGAAAATCCATGCTAACGGAATTACACAGACTCCAATTTTTCACTTTAAAATGTATACCAAACAAACCATTGATTTATATATTTAACAAACCAACAACTATGCACATTGACTGCTTTAAACAATTTAAACAGGAGTCTCAGCATAATTCAGATACCACGGAATTACCCATAGGCTAAGTGTGAAGAAACAGCAGTAACAAGGGTGTTCCTACTCTAGCCTGTTGCAAACCGGGGTTGTGTTCAGTAGGCACGGAATGGGGGAGGGGAAAAAAACAGGACTCAGAGCATCGTTATTGGACAAGGTTGCGCTCAAACTTTTCTCCTGTTTTGAGCTTCACTGTATAAAACCCAGCGCCAAAAGTGATCTGATATCCCCATTGTTGATTTAAAAAAATGGCCAGCTCCATCATTGTAGGCCTACAGATAATGAGCAGGACACCGGTCACATTCTTCCTCCCAAAATTAAAAGATGGGAGAAGTTGGACCAGGGCCGAAGCAGTGCCAGAACACAACTGTAGCACAATCCTTGGGGGAACCAACAGTATCTACTTTCAAAACACTGATTCAATCAGTTTGATTATGAATCAGTCCTGCAGGAGCAGATGCCAGATATTAGTGACTAAAACGTAGCTCTACCAAGGAAGATTAATTGGGCTACTGCCCCTATATACCAGTATGACTTCGAAAGCAATAACGACCTAAAAAACATTGTTCTTCAGTTATCCGCGAGTTTGAAATTAACATTTCAGAACCAGTGTACAGTTCTGAATGATGAGGCAAAGGGTATCAGTTACCAGACAGACCTGCTGTACATGCACAGTCCTAAAGCCAAAATGTATTTAACACATGAGCACACTGCAGTTAAAATCTATGAACGGTTCATTGCAGTTGAGTCGCTCAGTTCTGACAGTAAACCTGGCTGAGAAGTCATCCAAGGTACACAACCAAACGGATAATTTCTATCATGTGTCAAATCCCTCCATTCGGGAAACTAGCATTGTAATGGCGGCGATATGTGAATGCTTCCATACAGCCGTTACGCCTTAGCTAGTGTAAAACGGCAGGAGCAATTTTTCAACTAACATTTACAAAGTGATAACTTGCCCAATTCACCAAAGTCTCCAAACCTATCGCTAGTTGCAGAAGAAACATTTGAATTTAGAAAATGCACCGTTATTAAATTACATACATTTTTCCTCAGAGGTATAACAATGTATATGCCGCCATCTTAGAGTATTTGTCTCTCATTGTTCAGACGGGTGGGTGTCCAAAGTTCTGCACGTCGTGTGAGCAAAGCAGAAATAAAGCGTCACTTTAATGACACTCGCCTGTTTTGCTCAATGAGAGAAGACAAAGATACTCTAACATGGCGGCATATACATTGTCGGATTATCTCATGGAGCAACAATGGATCTCAATTTAAAGAACATTTCCCAAATTTAAACGTTCCCCCTACAACTAACAATGGGAGTAGAGACGACAACAATACTGAGAAGTGACTGGTTTGGATTTCTCCCTGACCAAAATGGCTGCCATTATCAGTACTATTCTGGCACGTTGAAGGTTTATGACATAGATACTATTACATTACCAGAGGGGCTATGGCATCCAGGCTCGATAGCTAGCTAACTACATGACTAGCTGCGGAAAAAAACATTGCCGTGGCTCTACCAACCCAGGGCCTAGCCAAGTACCTTAAATCCACGAGGATGGAGAACAAGCCACACCTTTTTGGGGGGGTGGCTTGTTGTTTTGTAGTTATCTATTCAATGCCATTATAGTATCCATTGACTTAGGACTCAAATTGCAGTTCCTATGCCTTCCACTAGATGTCAACAGTCTTTAGAAATTGTTTCAGGCCTGTATTCTGAAAAATTAGGAAGAGCAGTCTGAATGAGTGGACCCTAAAGTGTCACAGAGCTTTTTCATGCGCGCGACCGAGAGAGTACCTTTCTTGTTTACCTTTTATATTGACGTTATTGTCCGGGTGAAATATTATAGATTGTTTAGGCTAAAAACAACCTGAGGAATGAATATAAACATCGTTTGACATGTTTCATTGAACTTTACAGATACAATTTGGATTTTTTGTCTGCGTTTAAGCATGTGGATTACTGAAGAAAACGCGCAAACAAAACGGAGGTGTTTGGATATAAAGAGACTTTATCGAACAAAAGGAACATTTATTGAGTAAATTAATGTCTGCTGAGTGCAACCATATGAAGATCATCAAAGGTAAGGGATTCATTTTATCTCCATATCTGACTTGTGTGGCTGGTTACTGTTTGTAATGATTTGTCTGCTGGGCTATGTTCTCAAATAATCGTACGGTATGCTTTTGCCGTAAAGCATTTTTAAATCTGACACCGTGGTTGGATTCACAAGAAATTAATCTTTAAACCTATGTAAAATATGTTTTGTTTTCTGAATTTTTACAATGAGTATTTCTGTATTTGAATTTGGTGGCCAGCAGTTTCACTGGCTGTTGAAGAGGTGGAACGCTAACGTCTCACGTACCCAAGAGAGGTTAACCTGTTGAGGACAGAGGGCGCTGTTTTCACTTTGGGGAAAAATCGTGCCCAATTTAAACGGCCTCGTACTCAATTCTTGCTCGTACAATATGCATATTATTATTACTATTGGATAGAAAACACTCTAGTTTCTAGGCTCTGTCGCAGCCGGCCGCGACCGGGAGGTCCGTGGGGCGACGCACAATTGGGCTAGCGTCGTCCGGGTTAGGGAGGGTTTGGCCGGTAGGGATTTTCTTGTCTCATCGCGCTCCAGCGACTCCTGTGGCGGGCTGGGCGCAGTGCGCGCTAACCAAGGGGGCCAGGTGCACGGTGTTTCCTCCGACACATTGGTGCGGCTGGCTTCCGGGTTGGAGGCGCGCTGTGTTAAAGAAGCAGTGTGGCTTGGTTGGGTTGTGCCTCGGAGGACGCATCGCTTTCGACCTTTGTCTCTCCTGAGCCCGTACGGGAGTTGTAGCGATGAGACAAGATCGTAATTACTAGTGATTGGATACCACGAAAATTGGGGAGAAAGGGGGATAAAATTTATAAAATAATAATAAAATTGGAAATATTGGCTGGATTCACAAGATGTTTGTCTTTCATTTGCTATACACCATCGATTTTCCAGAAATGTTTTATGATGAGTATTTAGGTATTTGACGTTGGTGTCTGTAATTACTCTGGCTGCTTCGGTCCTATTTGTGACGATAGCTGTGATGGTAGCTGCAATGTAAAACTGATTTATACCTCAAACATGCACATTTTTCAAACAAAACATGTTATAAGACTGTCATCTGATGAAGTTGTTTCTTGGTTAGTTCTTGGTTAGTTAGGTTGGCTTTGTGCATGCTACCTGTGCTGTGAAAAACGTCTGTCCTTTTTTGTATTTGGTGGTGAGCTAACATAAATATTTGTGGTGTTTTCACTGTAAAACATTAACATTTAAAAAATCGGACATGTTGACTGGATTCACAAGATGTGCATTTTTCATTTGCTGTATTGGACTTGTTAATGTGTGAAAGTTAAATATTTCAAAAAAATATCTTTTCAATTTCGCGCTCTGCCTTTTCAGTGGAATGTGGGAGGAGTTCCGCTAGCGGAACGCCGGAGCCAGACAGGTTAAACACACCTCAACCCTGGGATGATAACTGGTTGTACACCAAATTGTCCCATTATCCCAACTGTTACACCAAGAAGACTGAAAGACTGCTTGATTTTAAGTAAACAGATGTTTGTTCTAATGCTAGTTAACAGTAGCCATTATGGAATGGCATGTCATTTGAACAACAAAAGGAGCCAATTGGCTGACACTGATATTCCAAAATGGCTGCTGTGGCTTATGCTTCCTGGGGAGGAAAATGTCAGTTTTCCTGAAAAACTACCAGTTGATCAATGCGACAATTCAGCATATAGAGCAATATTTTGCATGGGCTCTGTGGTGTATTTATCTACACAGGAACGCTGTCTGACCCCAGTCAGTGTTGCTGTAAGCAAGTGGGTAGGATCGGCTGGCTAAGAGAATCCTTCCAGCCGCCATTTTAATTTCAAGCCTTAATTCAGTGCGCCAGTCTGGAATATGCCCCCTGCACTAGTCACACCACGATTAGACTGCTAACTATGTGGGTATAGATAGATAGTTAAATATAAAATGCCATGTGATCGCCATGATATTGTGATAACATTTTATGAGATTAACGTCAGCTAGCGTGGCTAGCCCAAGATGGTCGTGTCCTCGCATTGTAGCCAACGTTGACTAGCCATAGCTATATAAGCAATAATATATAACAATGGACAAAATCATGCATTTGCTTTCAATTCCTATTCGCGTAACTTATTTTTTTCTCCATAGTTTAACGTTAGGTAGCTAGCATGGTGCCTTACGACGTGCTGCCTTGCTTGTGGTTCGCGCTGAGGGAGCGTTCTGAACAAAGAGGGCTGCTGCTAGGCTAATGTTAGCTTGCGAGACGTAATTTGTACAACGGCAAATGAGTGTCACCGGTAATATAGTTGCTTAATTCGTGTTCATAGGGACAGTGGTAATCATTAAATCAATCTGAATAGTATGTGCATCGTTATAAAACACACCAAATAAAACATCCTTCTAGACTTACCAATTCAGCGACGCTCCAACTCTCCTCGCTGAGGAGCAGAAATGACTACACACACCTGAACAGCAAATTCTGAAAGCTAATTGGGCGAAAGTAGCATGTGACCAAAGAAATAGCCAATCCCGTTTCACCTTTCGATGTCTAGTCTGAAACGTAAAGTACTAGCTAGCTAGTTCACGAGTCAATATCGTACTGTGGGATAATCACCAGCCAATTTCCCAAAATTACATAGATACTATAAAACATTATTTAATGATTAACTCTATACACCATGCCCTGTTTATCCAGGATACAAAATAGTTATAATTTGATATCTGGGGATTCCATTAACGCATGTGACTGAACACACACATTTCAGACAGAAGATGTGGTGGATTTAAACAATAAGGCCCGAGGAGGTGTGGTATATGGCCAATATACCATGGCTAAGGGCTGTGTCGAGGCACTCCGCGATGAGTCGTAGTAAGAACAGCCCTTAGCCGTGGTATATTGGCCATATATCAAACCCCAGAGGTAATGTTTATATAACCACCTTTCAAACAGCCCTCTTATTTACCACTTTCTTGCAGGCTCCTTTATACATATCAGTGGGTGATTGGCACATTTGGAGGGGAAAGGGGGTTTAAACCATGGGGACTGTTCGCATTTCAAATTAAAGAGGCGTGAAGTGTTAATGAATTTCCCTGCACAAGAGCAGCTAATCATTCACACAGACCCAGGGTCTGTGAAAATGCAGGAATCATGACAAGATTTTTAGGTGTGTTTTAATTTACCATGTTTTAATCTGGATTCCATTAAGGTGACTTAAAGTTACCTGAACAAAAATATGAACGCAACATACAACAATTTATAATATTTTACTGACTGAGTTCATATAAGGAAATCAGTCAATTTAAATAAATTCATTAGGCCCTAATCTATGGATTTCACATGACTGGGAAAACAGATATGCATTTTTTGGTCACAGACACCTTGAAAAAAAGGGTATGGCATGGATCAGAAAACCATTCAGTATCTGGTGTGACAACCATTTGGCTCATGCATAGAATTGATCATGCTGTTGATTGTGGCCTGTGGAATGTTGTCCCTCTCCTCTTCAATGGCTGTGAGAAGTTGCTGGAAATTGGCGGGAACTGGAATACGCTGTCGTACACGTCGATCCAGAGCATCTTTCAACATGCTCAATGTCTGGTGAGTATGCAGGCGAACTAGGAAATTTGCAGCTTCCAGGAATTGTGTACAGATCCTTCCGACATGGGGCTGTGCATTATCATGTTGAAACATGAGATGATGGCGGCGGACGAATGGCATGTCATACTGCTTTAATGTTTACGTACTACTTTACTCATTTCATATGTATTTACTGTATTCTATTCTACCGTATTTTAGGCAATACCACTCCGACATTGCTAGTCCTAATATTTATATATTTCTTAACTCCATTCTTTTACTTTAGATTTGTGTGTATTGTTGTGAATTGTTAGATATTACTGCACTGTTGGAGCTAGGAACACAAGCATTTCGCTACACCCGCAATAACATCTGATACATATGTGTATGTGACCAATGCAATTTGATTTGATGACAATGGACCTCAGGATCTTGTCACGGTATCTCTGTGCAAATTGCCATCGATAAAATGCAATTGTGTTGGTTGTCCGTAGTTTATGCCTGCCCATAATATAACACCAGCGCTAACATTGGGCACTCTGTTCACAGCATTGACATTAGCAAACCGCTCGCCCACACGACGCCATACATGTGGTCTGCGGTTGTGAGGCCAGTTGGACATCCTGCCAAATTCTCTAAAATGAAGTTGGAGGCGGCTGGCTATGGTAGAGAAATAAATATGACATTTTCTGGCAACAGCTCTGGTGGACATTCCTGCAGTCAGCATGCCAACTGCATGCTTCTTCAAATCTTGAGATATCTGTGGCATTGTGTTGTGTTACAAAACTGCACGTTTTAGAGAATACTTTTATTGTCCCCAGCACACGTGTAATAATCATGCTATTTAATCAGCTTCTTGATTTTCCAGACCTGTCAGGTGGATGTATTATCTTGGCGAAAGAGAAACACTCACTAACAGGCATGTAAACAAATTTGTGCACAAAATTTGAAAGAAATAAGCCTTTTGTGCGTATGGAACATTTCTGTGATCTTTTATTTCCGCTTATGAAACATGGGACCAACACTTTACATGTTGCGTTTATATTTTGTTCATTATATTTGTGTATCTAAAATATTTACTGTTTATGTTTGAATGCAGTGGCTAAGTGTTCTTTATTTTCTTTCATGAAGAAGCATTGTTTGTAATTGTTTTTGTCAGTTTTGTGTAACTGTCAGCAACATATCTAATCCTGTGAAAGCACTGTTGCACTTTAGACACGAGCAAAGATCTAACACGGAACCAAAACTGGGCTGCGCACGTGCACCATCGTGCATACATTTATTTTGTCCCCCTACACCAAACGCGATCACGACACGCAGGTTAAAATATCAAAACAAACTCTGAACCAATGACATGAATTTGGGGACAGATCGAAAAGCATTAAACATTTATGGCAATTTAGCTTGCACTCGCTAGCTAATTTGTCCTATTTAGCTAGCTTGCTGTTGCTAACTAATTTGTCCTGGGATATAAACATTGAGTTGTTATTTTACCTGAAATGCACAAGGTCCTCTACTCCGACAATTAATCCACACATAAAAACGGTCAACCGAATCATTTCTAGTCATCTCTCCTGGCCTTTCCATCGTTTAACTTATATGGTGATTGGCATCTAAACTTTCATAGTATTACCACGACAACCGGCAACAGTTCGTCTGTCAATCACCCACGTGGGTATAACCAATGAGGAGACGCTCGAGCAGTGTGGGTGCAATAATTGAATAACATAGATTACTAAATTCATTTTGCAACGCTCGCGCACGCAACGCGAGCGGTGTAGTCAGGGTATAAGACTCCATTTGTGTACTTGTGTCATTGTCTTCTGTACTGTTACCTACTACTATACAAGCAAACCTAAATTCATAGAATTCCATAAACTCCAGACAAAATTAATGTAATTGTAAGGCGTTGTGTGTATTGCAGGACATTATTTGTGGTAGTTCATCAATATGAGCCATTACAGACCACTTTACTCAGTAATAATTAACATTCATTACAACCATTGCAATTGATGGAGAAATGAAAACTTGTATCAATTCATACCTATACTGAGATAATTTCTGTTCTACTTCCCCTGTCAGAGGACATTTTCCACACCTCTGTTCTCTCCTGGGATTAGCACCATGGTGGTATGACCCTGACAGGCCATTTTGTGGTTTATTTTATTTTATTTTTATTTAACTAGGCAAGTCTGTTAAGAACAAATTATTATTTACAATGACGGCCTATCAAAAGCCACAACCTCCTGCGGGGACGGTGGCTAGGATACATTTATTTTTAAAGAAAAAGAAAATCATATATGTTTTTCAGTAAAAAATGTTAACCGGCAATTTAAACTTTATTAAACAACATTAAATTCTATAGCTTTTGCAACACGTAGCTTAATTTAGGTCCCCAGACAATTGGGGAAACAATATAAGCAATAAATACACACACACACAATTCACACGTCAATAGCATTACAAGTTTGACACATACTATATGTCTTTCACATCTTCAAGCACAGGTAAAAGCACAGCCTTTACTTTGCTTTGGCATAGTGCCACTGACTTCATGACGTGTCAAAGTGCACTTTGACATTTCCACAAACAAACAAAGTATGAACTCCAAAAAACACTGACAGTAACACACACACGTATATATAATTTGAGATGTCTGTTGTTGATATCTTATAGGCAGCTTCCTTTCATGTACTGTTATGTACACAGAGAAAGACTCATGTTGCGTGACCTATTAGACACTTACAACAAACCTTTCTCCTTGGGCAGAATTATCTGTGCTATGTCTCCAGTATCCAGGTGAGGCATACTGTCCTTACTTGGTCAGATTTTTTTGTTATAAATCCATTTATGACATTTAATTTGTTTGAGTATAGTCTGGCTTGGCGGTTTCCCATAAAATTATGAGACTTCTCCACACAGCAGTCAAAAGCAGGTCTTACTGGCCAATCAAATCAATCTGAAAGAGATCCAAGATCTGGAGGATGATGATTTCAATCCCAAACCCCATAGACTTTCACAGTCAGGCAGACCCACACAGTTCTCAATAAAGGAATATATGTCTTATAGTCAATAGGTATTTCCTTTTGTGTGATACACCAACACTGCTGTTAGATCCTACTGCTGGATGTTCAGTCTTCTCCTCAATCCAGCATGTTGAGTTGGGTGGTAAATAAAGCACCAAGAACAACAAAGGACCATGATAAGATGCCAGTCTCTTTCTGTCTGTGTCTTTTCTTCTCCCTCAGATCCTGTTGACAGTGTTTATTTTCTCAGAGTTCTGGAAGGAGCTGATGTCCCAATGGCGGAAGGTGCTGTTCTTGAAGCTGGCCCGGCTCTTGGTGATGCGATAGATCTTCCTCAGCACGGACCGGCGCAGCAAGATGTAGACCCAGGGGTCCAGGATCTGGTTCCAGGAGGCCAGCCGGACGCCCATCACCATCAACCTCCTGTATGTGTCCTGGTCATTGCCTATGGAACCACTATAGGACCGTGTGACTGACATCAGGCCAAAGATCTGCAAGTAACACAGATACCTAGGTTAGTTTTACAGTGGTTGTGCAGGATATAGATATGTTCAGCTGGTGTATATATATTTGCATCAATCTGCATACACTACTAGTAATTTATCTACATTACCTGACACTGTAGATTGCCACATGTTAACAAAAAAATGAATAAATGGAGCAGTCAAAATGCATCTTCACAACGTCTTCCTATGAATAGCTTTACTGATGTTAGAAATCACAGGCTCAGAATTGTAGCCTGATAAATCTTATTTACAATTTTTTTAACAATTGGCCATAGCTTATTAAGAGATTTTAAGCACAAACAATGCCTATGTAATGGTTCTTACATCTCCCCAACAGTAATAAATGTATGCTAAGCCATTCCTATTTAGTTCACACATCAGTAATTATACACTGCTCAAAAAAATAAAGGGAACACTTAAACAACACAATGTAACTCCAAGTCAATCACACTTCTGTGAAATCAAACTGTCCACTTAGGAAGCAACACTGATTGACAATAAATTTCACATGCTGTTGTGCAAATGGAATAGACAAAAGGTGGAAATTATAGGCAATTAGTAAGACACCCCCCAAAACAGGAGTGATTCTGCAGGTGGTGACCACAGACCACTTCTCAGTTCCTATGCTTCCTGGCTGATGTTTTGGTCACTTTTGAATGCTGGCGGTGCTCTCACTCTAGTGGTAGCATGAGACGGAGTCTACAACCCACACAAGTGGCTCAGGTAGTGCAGTTCATCCAGGATGGCACATCAATGCGAACTGTGGCAAAAAGGTTTGCTGTGTCTGTCAGCGTAGTGTCCAGAGCATGGAGGCCCTACCAGGAGACAGGCCAGTACATCAGGAGACGTGGAGGAGGCCGTAGGAGGGCAACAACCCAGCAGCAGGACCGGTACCTCCGCCTTAGTGCAAGGAGGTGCAATGCCAGAGCCCTGCAAAATGACCTCCAGGAGGCCACAAATGTGCATGTGTCAGCATATGGTCTCACAAGGGGTCTGAGGATCTCATCTCGGTACCTAATGGCAGTCAGGCTACCTCTGGCGAGCACATGGAGGGCTGTGCGGCCCCACAAAGAAATGCCACCCCACACCATGACTGACCCATCGCCAAACCGGTCATGCTGGAGGATGTTGCAGGCAGCAGAACGTTCTCCACGGCGTCTCCAGACTCTGTCACGTCTGTCACATGTGCTCATGTGCTCAGTGTGAACCTGCTTTCATCTGTGAAGAGCACAGGGCGCCAGTGGCGAATTTGCCAATCTTGGTGTTCTCTGGCAAATGCCAAACGTCCTGCACGGTGTTGGGCTGTAAGCACAACCCCCACCTGTGGACGTCGGGCCCTCATACCACCCTCATGGAGTCTGTTTCTAACCGTTTGAGCAGACACATGCACATTTGTGGCCTGCTGGAGGTCATTTTGCAGGGCGCTGGCAGTGCACCTCCTTGCACAAAGGCGGAGGTAGCGGTCCTGCTGCTGGGTTGTTGCCCTCCTACGGCATCCTCCCCGTCTCCTGATGTACTGGCCTGTCTCCTGGTAGCGCCTGCATGCTCTGGACACTACGCTGACAGACACAGCAAACCTTTTTGCCACAGTTCGCATTGATGTGCCATCCTGGATGAACTGCACTACCTGAGCCACTTGTGTGGGTTGTAGACTCCGTCTCATGCTACCACTAGAGTGAGCGCACCGCCAGCATTCAAAAGTGACCAAAACATCAGCCAGGAAGCATAGGAACTGAGAAGTTGTCTGTGGTCACCACCTGCAGAATCACTCCTGTTTTGGGGGGTGTCTTGCTAATTGCCTATAATTTCCACCTTTTGTCTATTCCATTTGCACAACAGCATGTGAAATTTATTGTCAATCAGTGTTGCTTCCTAAGTGGACAGTTTGATTTCACAGAAGTGTGATTGACTTGGAGTTACATTGTGTTGTTTAAGTGTTCCCTTTATTTTTTTGAGCAGTGTATTTGGGCCCAACTTTTGTGCAGTATTGTGCAAATCAACAGGTCAACTACTGACATTAATTAGCTTAACGTCTTCCAGGTGAGAAAACCATTAATAGACATTTGTAATGCACATAACATGCTTCTACACCTGCATTGTTTGCTGTTTGGGGTTTTAGGCTGGGTTTCTGTACAGCACTTTGAGATATCAGCTGATGTAAGAAGGGCTTTATAAATCAATTTGATTTGACATAATGTTCTAAATAAAGAACAATGCATACTTTTTGGGAGGAGGAACAGGAGGGGGGTGGGGGGTGCTCAAGGCTACTCTTAAGTTTTAACAGACCCAGTGATGACAAGTAACAGGCCGCCATAATTTGAAGCATGGTTTATAGTCTGTCCTCTTTCACTTCTCACAGTATGTGTCAAAATGAATGGTTACTTTTAAATTGGACCTGAACAATTGATATGACATATTAACAGTTTATACAAAATTCTTAGTATTGTAATTGTAAAAAAAAATATCTGTGATTAAAAAATAATCAAACCATCATCATGAGTTTGTATGAAATTATTTTAGCTCTGGCTAATATTCCTCTTTCCCAGAAGAATGAAAAAGGAGAGAAGCTGTAACATTTTCAATGTCACCCAATCTGAAATCTGTTATTCAAGCCCTTCATAATGGCATTCCCTTAAATAATTTATAGTTTATTCCATCTAGTCAATGCAAGGGCCCACCATGACTATTCATTTATTCCCTTGGTGCAGTGCACCATGTCTATCCATCTGTTTTAGGTGCAGTATTCTGAATCATAGTGTTTATGACTGGGAACTGGAAAGTGTCTATTTCAGAAGGTTTACAAAAAGAGGATGAAATATTACTGGATTGTTAGCAGAGATTTTCTATATTATTTCAGGCCTTTGAGTTTATGGGGCAGAATATCTTGGAGATTAATTACTTTTGTTAGCTGAGCATTTTTACAATATTATTTTATGCTTTTACCACCCTGCATCTCACGACTGGTTTGTCTCTGAAGCTTAACAGGGTGGGTCGGTCCTGGTTGGCCCTGGTTGGGCGACCAGATGCTCTGGAAGCGATGTTGGAGGGCCAGTAAGAGGCACTCTTTCCTCTGGTCAAAAACAAAAAGATCCCAGGGCAGTGATTGGGGACATTTCCCTGTGCAGGGTGCCGTCTTTTGGGTGAGACGTTAAACAGGTGTCCCGACTCTGTGGTCACTAAAAATCCCAATGCACTTGTCTTAAGAGTAGTGGTGTTAACCTTGGTGTCCTGGCTACATTTCCAATCTGGCCCTCATACCATTATGGTCAAGTAATCATCCCCAGCTTCCAATTGGCTCATTCATCCCCCCCTCTTCTCACCTGTAACTTTTCCCACAGGCTCTATTCAATCTGTATTGCTGAAGCGCAATAGAAATGTAAATGTAACACACATGAAAAATTACTACAGTTTACTATAGAATTCTATAGTAAACTGTAGTATACTGTTGAATACTATACTACACATGGTAGTATCCCTCAATCATGTGTAGTACTTACTATAGAATGTTGTAGTATGCTGTAGAATACTACAGTTAATATTACAGTATGATCCGCAAAAGAACATTGTAGTAAATACTACAGTAATGTCCGCAAAAACACTACAGTCCGCACAAACACAAACCTTTTTTACTATAGTAAAGATGACAGTATTTAATTTGTATATACCCTGCCCATTCCCATCCCCCATATCCCAATTTGTGCCACCCATAAGTGAGAAACCTACATGCCAGGTATAGAAGATATTATGTAACAAAAAATAGCAGAAGTGTTGAATATTTGTTATTTGTTAAGATTTCAGACTGGATGATTGACTTACAGGTTATTGAATTTGTGCTCATTTAGTAGGTTTCATGAGGGAGAAAGTCTCTACTTCAATGTCAAAGATAATAAAACAAAAAGACCATAGTAAGTACTACATGAATGTCTTGCAAAGACTACAGTGAATACTACAGTGAAGTCTGCAAAATCCCTACAGTGAATACTATAGTATTTAAACCAGGGCTCTCCAACCCAGCTCCTGGAGAGCGACACTCCCGTAGGTTTTCACTCCAACACCAGTTGTAACTAACCTGATTCAGTTTATCAACCAGATACTTAATAGAATCAGGTGCGCTAGATTGGGATTTGGAGCAAAAACCTACAAGAAGGCAGCTTTCCAGGAACAGTGTTGGAGAGCCCTGATTTATACCATAGCATACTAGTCTTTTTTCATGTGGGATTTCCCGATTGAGCAGACGTACGAAGTGTTTACCGTGGATGCAGTAGCCGCTAACGTGGGAGCATTGCCTTTCAATCACGCTGTAGCGCTGAATTTCCATGATAAGGATTGAAAAGAGACCTTAATTCCCGAATGGAACACAATAAAGATAGTTTTGACCCCTACCCTAATTCTTGCAGAATTGTAAGCTTCAGTGAACTGAACTTTTCCAACTTACCAGCAGGGGGCTCCAGCAGATGCAAGAAGTGATCATAATGCCCACCAGCTGGGCCACCATCTCAATGTCATGGGACTTGGCTGAGCGACGGTAGCAGGTCTTACACTTCTTACGCAGTCTGGCAAGCACCAGCGTGACCCCACTGATGGTATTACACACCAGGGCCACAGTCAGAGAGGCCAGGCCCAGTCCAGAGAACAGCATGACAAAGGCCACGTCCGTCTCCCGAGTCTCTCCCAGGACCCTGATGAAGCACCAGGTCCGGGGGTACTGGTAGGTGTAGGCCCCCAGCCTGAAGAAGGGCAGGAAGGCCACACACAGAGCCAGCAGCCAGATGAGAGCTAGTGCCATCTTGGTGCGAGCCGTGGTGACCAGTGAGGCATGGAGCAGGGGCTGTGTGACACCCAGGCAGCGCTCAGCAGCCATGGCACAGCCCAGGAACAATGGGCACAAGCCGAAGAACACCATGCTACCCCCTAGGAACTGGCAGGGGGCATCGGTGGCAGCGCGAGCTAAGGGCCCAGTCGCAGCCCCAGCTGAGTACAGCCTCAACACCAGGGCACCGGGGATGATGTGGCCGGCAAAGTCTGTGGCCACCAGGGAACTGGCGAAGAGCAGGAAGGTGGCCTTGGAGCGGCGGCGCAGACGGGCGTAGGCTTTCGCCAGGATGACCAGGGCCACGATGTTGGACAGGATGCCCAGGGTCATAGAGAGGCCAGCTGCAGTGGGGTTACTGGGGGGAGACATGGGCCTCTCTGTGGTGATGTTTGCCCTCCAGGCCATGGCCGGCACCCCCTCCACCCCCCAGGTCTGGTTGGGGAGGAGATTGGGGGCAGCCAGGCCTGAGGAGTTGTAGTGCTGCATGGCCAACATCACTGGCCTCAGGTAGTCATCGGGGTCCTCAGAATGAGAGGGCACTGAAAATAGGAAAGGTGTTATGATTAATATACTGACCAGTTGACCTGGTACATTGAATAACTACAAAGTTTACTGGTGAAATGAAAACTCATTCAGTATTCTGTTATTACCTAACAACAATAAATATTATCCTGCATTATGTAAATATGTTTTTTCTGTCATAAACCAGGTTTCCATCCAACCTTATTATGCGAGAAAAGTACAGTGTATTCGGAAAATATTCAGACCCCTTGACTTTTCCCACATTTTGTTACGTTACAGCCTTATTCTAAAATTGATTAAATACAACATTTTCCACATCAATCTATAAACAATACCTCATAATGACAAAGCAATTTTTGTTAATTTATTAAAAACAAAAAACAGAAATACCTCATTTACGTAAGTATTCAGACCCTTTGCTATGAGACTCAAAATTGACCTCAGGTGCACCCTGTTTTCATTGATCATCCTTGAGATGTTTCTACAACTTCATTGGACATGATTTGGAAAGGCACAAACATCCCCTGTCAGAGAAAAAAACAAGCCATGAGGTCGAAGAAATTGTCCTTAGAGCTCCGAGACAGGATTGTGTCGAGGCACAGATCTGGGGAAGGGTACCAAAATTTTTTATTTCTGTATTATTGAAGGTCCCCAAGAATACAGTGGCCTCCATCATTCTAAAATGAAAGAAGCTTGGAACCACCAAGACTATTCCTAGAGCTGGCCGCCCAGCCTAACTGAGCAATAGAGGGAGAAGAGCTTGGTCAGGGAGGTGACCAATAACTCGATGGTCACTCTGACAGAGCTCCAGAGATCCTCTCTGGAGATGGGAGAACCTTCCAGAAGGACAACCATCACTGCAGCACTCCACCAATCTGGTCTTTATGGTAGAGTGGCCAGACGGAAGTCACTCCTGAGTAAAAGGCACTTGACAGCCCGCTTGGAGACCATGAGAAACAAGATTATCTGGTCTGATGTAACCAAGTTTGAACCCTTTGGCATGAATACCAAGCGTCTGGAGGAAACCTGGCACCAGCCCTACGGTGAACATGGTGGTGGCAGCATCATGATGTGGGGATGTTTTTCAGTGGCAGGGACTGGGAGACTAGTCAGGATCAAGGTAAAGATGAACGGAGCAAAGTACAGAGAGATCCTTGATGAAAACCTGCTTCAGAGCGCTTAGGACCTCAAACTGGGGCAAAGGTTCACCTTCCAGCAGGACAATGAACCTAAGCACACAGCTAAGACAACACAGGAGTGGCTTCAGGACAAGTCTCTGAATGTCACTGAGGGTCTTAACTTCTTCGGAACAGGGGGCAGTATTCGGAGGTGCCCAAAGTAAACTGCCTGTTACTCAGGCCCAGAAGCTAGGATGTGCATATGTTGGTAGTATTGTATAGAAAACACTCTGAAGTTTCTAAAACTGTTACAATAATGTCTGTGAGTATAACAGAACTGATTTTCCAGGCGAAAATCTGAGGAGAATCCATACGGATTTTTTATTTTGTTGAGGTCACAGCCCATTCAAATCCTTGTTTCTGGGAGATTCAAAGGAATAACTCCCAGATTGCAATTCCTATGGCTTCCACTAGATGTCAACAGTCTTTAGAAAGGGTTCCAGGCTTGTTTTTTGAAAAATGAGATAGAATTTGTAGTTTTTCTAGGTGGGTCTCATTTTGACTGTAGTGTTCCACACTTCGTTATTTATCTCTGGTATTAAACACACTATTCTACATCTTAAATGTTATAATTTATTTACATATTAGGGTACCTGAGGATTGATTAGAAACGTTGTTTGACTTGTTTGGACTTTTGGGAACTTTTGGGATTGTCACGTTTCTGACTGGTTTTCTGTTATTTTGTATGTGTTAGTCGGTCAGGGCGTGAGTTTGGGTGGGCAGTCTATGTTATGTGTTTCTATGTTGGTAAAGGGTGACCTGATATGGTTCTCAATTAGAGGCAGGTGGTTTTCATTTCCTCTGATTGAGAGCCATATTAAGGTAGGTGTTTTCACATTGATTGTGGTGGGTGGTTGTCTCCTGTGTCAGTGTATGTTACGCCACACGGGACTGTTTCGGTTTTGTTTGTTTGTTCGTTTTATGTAGTCAGTTTTCCTGTTCATGCGTTCTTCGTGTTTCATGTAAGTTCGTAAGGAGGAAGCCCGTTACAGAACCACCCACCAAACCCGGACCAAGCAGCGGGACCATGAACAGTGGTCCACGAAACAAGGATTGCAGGATTTCTGGAGTTGGGAGGAAATCATAGAAGGAAAAGGACCATGGGCTAAGGTGGGAGTGAATCGCCGCTCTGGGGAGGAGAAGGAGGCAGCCACAGCCCAGGAGCGGAGATATGAAGGTACGCGGCTAGCACGGAAGCCCGTGAAGAAATCCCAAAAATTTCTTGGGGAGGGGGCTAAGTAGCAGTAGAGCGCACGGTGTCTCCTGTACGTGTTCATAGCCCGGTGCGGGTTATTCCACCTCCCCGCACTGGTAGGGCTAGATTAGGCATTGAGCCAAGTGCCATGAAGCCGGCTCTACATATATGGCCTCCAGTACGTCTCCTTGGGTTCGTCGTCCAGGTCTGTCTACGTCGTTTGTTGTTTTGTAATTATTCAAGTGTTCGTCGTGTTTTCTGTTTTGTTTATTAAAAATCATGTCTTATCGCAACGCTGCATTTTGGTCTAATCCTTGCTACTCCTCTTCGGATGAGGAGAAGGAGGAAGCCCGTTACAGGGATTCCCTTGTATGCATTTTGAACGAGGGGAACAGGTGGATTACTGAATCAAGCGCGCCAACTAAACTTACTTTTTTAGGATATAAAGAAGGACTTTATCGAACAAAACAACCATTTGTTATGTAGCTGGGACCCTTGGGATTGCAAACAGAGGAAGATCTTCAAAGGTAAATTATTTATTTTATCGCTATTTCTGACTTTCGTGACCCCTCTGCTGGTTTGGAAAATGTTTTTAATGCTTTTGTACGCGAGGCACTGTCCTCAGATAATCGCATGGTATGCTTTCGCCGTAAAGCATTTTTGAAATCTGACAAAGCGGCTTGATTAACAAGAAGTTAAGCTTTTAAATTATGTATGACACTTGTATTTTCATGAATGTTTAATATTGCGGCTTTTGTATTTTGAATTTCGCGCTCTGCAATTTCACCAGATGTTGTGGAGGTGGGGCGCTACCAGCATGTCTAGCCCAAAGAGGTTTAAATACTTATGTAAATGTAATATTTCCCCTTTCGCTTTTATTTTTTATTTTTATGAATTTGCAACAATTTCTAAAAACCTGTTTTTGCTTTGTCTCTATGTGGTATTGTGTGTAGATTGATGAGGGGGGAAAACGATTTAATCCATTTTAGAATAAGGCTGTAATGAAACAAAATTTGAAAAAAGTCAAGGGGTCTGTCTGAATACTTTCCGAATGCACTGTATATGTTGGATAAAAAATGTCATGACAGGCCGGATGGCTTAAAATGTGTCATAAAATGTCCAAATGTGGACCAAAAAAAATAAGCGAGATAAATTGGTAACTTTTTGAGTTGGTGAAGTTAATTATGCAAGAAATGGCTGTGGAAACGCTTTTATGCGCAAATATTGATAAAATAACCATCATATCGAAATACACTTGGAGGTACCGATGATATGGTGTGATGTCTTTCCACTAGGAATCGGGTTGGGAAAGCATGCAGTTTATTAGGCAACAGATGATGAACTTCACATGGTGATGAAAGTGGAAGGTGATGAGCTTGATGTTCCTTTCCAATAAATATCGATAGTCTTATTCTGGTGACATGATGATCGTGCTTGGCTACCATTTGACAAATAAAAATAATCTCGCTCTTCTCCATAAATAATTGCATCATGTAGGTAGTCTACCCGGACTGTAGGCCTATCTGGGAGCTGTTCGCTAGAGCGCACATATCAAGACAAGAGTGGGCACATTCGCTATATAAATTTTTTTTTTGTGGGGGGACAAAACCACCAGTAGAGTTGAAAATGCGATGGAAACACATTTAGCTTGTATTTTCTATTTTGGTAAATGGGAGTTTAACCGCAAAAGTTGTTTTAATGTGCACTACGTCATCACGCACAGCTTTTTTCGCAACAAATTCATTTTATGGAAACATCTCTGGTGGGAAAATGCGCATAGGCTATTGTTTTTATTCGGATATTAGAATATTCTGTTGCCAATTGTCGTGAATTGAATGGAAACCTAGCTAGTGTCCTATAAAAAGCCTATTGTAGACAAATGCCACACAGTGTCCCCCTCATGGTACTCCGCAAACTGAGAATGCAGGACAAGTCAAGAAGGTTCTTGTGAAAGGTGCTCCTTCAAAACTGACCGTGTCTAACAGTGACATAGCACACGTTCTGTGAAAGGTGCTCTATCATGATAGCAGACCCATAGGCGTAGTCCCTATGCAGTAGCTACACAATGCCAATCAAATCACTTTTTTCCTTCTTCTTCACATCCTTCAATGCAGAATAACAGAACAGAGTCACAATACTTCTTCCAAAATGAGGTACAGTATACATAAAATCCTATACTGTGCCTAGTCTGTATAATGTGTGTTCTCATGAGTTACTCAGAATCGATCTAGCAATGATTTCGGATTGATTTGTAGCAGAGATACCTTACCATTGTTAATGAGAAACACACACACACACACACGCGCGCGCGCACACACACACACACAAGGGGAATGTCCCTGCCTTGCCAAACATGACATAGGCTACATACAGTTTTGTAGGGTGCTTTTGTAGTCCTTGTTCCGTTGGCTTTTCTAATCTAAAACAAAAATGTCTAACAAAGGGTGCGTTTGTAAATTCACTCTGTCTATCTACTCCGATTTCAGAGCCCTCTCGTCTGTGTGCCAGAGCACAGAATAACTGATTAATTTACAAACGTGCAACACCCGTTGAATATGACCGGTGTCAGTAAACGTCGGGAAAAAAATACGTTATTAAATGTTGCAAGCAGCACAGTTGCAGTCACTAACGCTCCAGATAACATGAAAACAGGCTAATCAACTTTGCTAGGGCGAGTAAAATGGTCAGAGTGAGGTGTTCTCTCATTTTGTCTGGAAGTAGCAAGCAAGCTAGCCAACTTTAGCCAGTTAGCTTTGGTGCTTGACTGCTGTCGTGAGTTCAGAACGCTCGGATCAACCCTACTCCTCCGCCAGAGCGTCCAGTGTGCGTTCTGAACACTCCGAGAGCGAAGCCTCTGTATTTATGAACAGACAATCTGACAACGCTCTGAATTTACAATCGACACATAGCCACTCTGACACACTGGAGGCAATTTAACGAAAGCACCCAAAGACATTGATGAATGAGAGAGTTGAAAACTATTTCAGGTTTAAAATCGAAATCAAATCATACTTATTCAGCCCAATACATGTGCACTCATTATTGGAAAAACAAAAAACATGTATGGTTCTTCTAAAAAAGACTTATTAAAATAAATAAAAAATGTAACGACTAATTACATGGAGTGTAACGTTTGACCAGGCAAGCAATTATTTCCCCCTACTTTCACCCATTTTGTAAAAAAATACTAATAGTTGTTCACTGTAAATTTCCTGAATGATTTACCATGTCCAAATTAAAAGGGATCTGTGTGCATTGTCAAAACAGTTATTATTTATGTTCATAGCTAGTTCAGCAGCATAGGCTACAAGAAGATCATTAATGGTGTGAAATAAGTAATAATGATATTACCTGACCAAACAGTGAATCCATAGAAACAAATGAAGATGTATTCCTTTTGTTTTCAGATGTTAAATAATTTCACTGTGAACCATGCTATTCAAAAGTTCCTTAAACTCAGGGATTCATCCACGAGAATGTTACTTATTATCAACAATGGTTCACCTGAGCTGATAGTGAAGTCATGTATCCCGAGGAGTGCCTCATTCTCTCCTAAAGAAAACAAAGCGAACAACCGCACGAGAAGTCAGTCACCAAGATCAAGACCCAGTCTCCAAAAGGTTGCACAGCCAACCATTTACTATTCAACGTTTGTTTCGTTGCTCAGCCCTCTTTATAGACTTGAACCGCGTCGACGCAGCCCCGGGGCGTCTTGAGTCCGCGAGAGGAATGCATGTATCTTTATTACAGAAGTTCAGTGAAAGGGAACTGGGAGTCCTACCCAATAAATTGGAAACTAATTAGATATTCTATAAATGCAGCCATTTTATTTAACAACCAACTTTACACGTTGACATGTAACTAACTATAACATCCTAAGATCAAGTAATGTAGCCTAATGTCAAAGTACAGTATCTTACAGTGTTCAAACAAAACAGATGGCAGGAGTTTGACAAATGTTTTGTTATAACAGCATTATTAAAGGGCAATTCCGCCACTTTTCAACCTTATGTTCATAATCTCCAGCACCAAACCAGTGTCTACATATGTGAAAACAGTGGGGTTTTTATGATCTGTGGTTAAAAAGATAGGAAGAAAAGTCTTTAAAAAATGTTTCTCTGTGACATCACAGGGTAGCATTAAAAGTAAAAAACGGTGAATTTCAAAACCTGCAACTAGTTTATATTTTCTTGCTCCCCATGTAACAGATGTGAAATTGGCTAGCTAGTTAGTGGGGTGCGCGCTAATAGCGTTTCAATTGGTGACGTCACTCGGTCTGAGACCTTGAAGTAGTTGTTCCCCTTGCGCGGCTTTTGTGGAGCGATGGGTCAAATCAAATCAAATTTTATTTGTCACATACACATGGTTAGCAGATGTTAATGCCAGTGTAGCGAAATGCTTGTGCTTCTAGTTCCGACAATGCAGTAATAACCAACGAGTAATCTAACCTAACAATTTCACAACAACTACCTTATACACACAAGTGTAAAGGGATGAAGAATATGTACATAAAAATATATGAATGAGTGATGGTACAGAATGGCATAGGCAAGATGCAGTAGATGGTATCGAGTACAGTATATACATATGAGATGAGTAATGTAGGGTATGTAAACACTATATTAAGTGGCATTGTTTTAAAGTGGCTAAGTGATACATTTTTTACATCAATAGTGCTTCGAGGGTGGCTGTTGTCGATGTGTGCAGACGGTCCCTGGTTCGAGCCCAGGTAGAGGCGAGGAGAGGGACGGAAGCAATACTGTTACACCCGCATCACTGCAGATCTCATAGTGTTTGAAAATCCCAGTTTTTAAAATGTTCAAAGTTTTGATGATATCATCGGGCAGAATTATTCACATACACTTTATATACAAAAGTATGTGGGCACCCCTTCAAATTAGTGGATTCAGCTATTTCAACCACACCCGTTGCTGACAGCTGTATACAATTGCACACGGGCCTAAGATCCCCATGCACAATACCAAGTGTCGGCTGAAGTGGTGTGAAACTCGCCTCCATTGGACTCTGGAGCAGTGGAAACGCATTCTCTGGAGTAATGAATCACGCTTCACCATCTGGCAGACCTACGGACAAATCTGGGTTTGGCGGATGCCAGGAGAAAGCTACTGGTCTGAATGCATAGTGCAAACTGTAAAGTTTGGTGGAAGAGGAATAATGGTCCCGGGCTGTTTTTCATGGTTCGGGCTAGAACCCATTACTTCCAGTGAAGGGAAATCTTAATGCTGTACCATACAATGGCATTCTAGACTATTCTGTGCTTCCAACTTTGTTGTAACAGTTTGGGGAAGGCCCTTTCCTGTTTCAGCATGACAATGCCGCTGTGCACAAAATGATTTGTCGAGATCGGTGTGGAAGAACTTGACTGGCCTGCACAGAGCCCTGACCTCATGGCTTTCACAGTAGTGATAATTCCATGAAGGAAAAGATCATGATCATTAGAAAGCAAATTACGGACTCCTCTTTAAATCTGCGTATTCCTCCAAAGCTCAGTTGTCCTGAGTCTGCACAACTCTGCCAGGACCTAGGATCAAGGGAGACACTGAAGTGTTTAAGTACTATATCTCTTGACACATTGATGAAAATAATCATGGCCTCTAAACCTTCAAGCTGCATACTGGACCCTATTCCAACTAAACTACTGAAAGAGCTACTTCCTGTGCTTGGCCCTCCTATGTTGAACATAATAAACAGCTCTCTATCCACCGGATGTGTACCAAACTCACTAAAAGTGACAGTAATAAAGCTTCTCTTGAAAAAGCCAAACCTTGGCCCAGAAAATATCAAAACTATCTGCTTATATCGAATCTCCCATTCCTCTCAAACATTTTATAAAAAGCTGTTGCGCAGCAACTCACTGCCTACCTGAAGACAAACAATGTATACGAAACGCTTCAGTCTGGTTTTAGACCCCATCATAGCACTGAGACTGCACTTGTGGTGGTAAATGACCTTTTAATGGCGTCAGACCGAGGCTCTGCATTTGTCCTCGTGCTCCTAGACCTTAGTGCTGCTTTTGATACCATCGATCACCACATTATTTTGGAGAGATTGGAAACCCAAATTGGTCTACACAGACAAGTTCTGGCCTGGTTTAGATCTTATCTGTCGGAAAATATATAAATTTGTCTCTGTGAATGGTTTGTCCTATGACAAATCAACTGTACATTTCGGTGTTCCTCAAGGTTCCGTTTTAAAACCACTATTGTTTTTAACTATATATTTTACCTCTCGGTGATGTCATTCGGAAACATAATGTTAATGTACTGCTATGCGAAGGACACACAGCTGTATATTTCGATGAAACATGGTGAAACCCCAAAATTGCCCTTGCTGGAAGTCTATGACATAAGGGCATAAGACATAAGGAAGTGGATGGCTGCAAATGTTCTACTTTTAAACTCAGACAAAATAGAGATGCTTGTTCTAGGTCCCAAGAAACAAAGAGATCTTCTATTGAATCTGACAATTAATCTTGATGCTTGTACAGTCGTCTCAAATAAAACTGTGAAGGACCTCAGCGTTACTCTGGACAGTTAGTGCTAAACACGGCTGCTAGAATCTTGACTAGAACCCCAAAATTTGATCATATTACTCCAGTGCTAGCCTCCCTACACTGGCTTCCTGTTAAGGCAAGGGCTGATTTCAAGGTTTTACTGCTAACCTACAAAGCATTACATGGGCTTGTTCCTACCTATCTTTCCGATTTTGTCCTGCCGTACATACCTACACGTACGCTATGGTCACAAGACGCAGGCCTCCTTACTGTCCCTAGAATTTCTAAGCAAACAGCTGGAGGCAGGGCTTTCTCCTATAGAGCTCCATTTTTATGGAATGGTCTGCCTACCCATGTGAGAGACGTAGACTCGGTCTCAACCTTTATATCTTTATTGAACTCATCTCTTCAGTAGGTCCTATGATTGAGTGTAGCCTGGCCCAGGTGTGTGAAGGTGAACGGAAAGGCACTGGAGCAACGAACCGCTCTTGCTGTCTCTGCCTGGCCGGTTCCCCTCTTTCCACTGGGATTCTCTGTCTCTAACCCTATTACAGGGGCTGAGTCACTGGCTTACTTGTGCTCTTCCATGCCGTCCCTAGGAGGGGTGCGTCACTTGAGTGGGTTGATTCACGGACGTGATCTTCCTGTCCGGGTTGGCGCCCCCCCTTGGGTTGTGCCGTGGTGGAGATCTTTGTGGGCTATACTCGGCCTTGTCTCAGGATGGTAAGTTGGTGGGTGTAGATATCCCTCTAGTGCTGTGGGGGATGTGCTTTGGCAAAGTGGGTGGGGTTATATCCTGCCTGTTTGGCCCTGTCTGGGGGTATCGCTGGATGGGACCACAGTGTCTCCCAACCCCTCCTGTCTCAGCCTCCAATATTTATGCTGCAGTAGTTTATGTGCCGGGGGCTAGGGTCAGTCTGTTATATCTGGAGTATTTCTCCTGTCTTATCCGGTGTCCTGTGTGAATTTAAGTATGCTCTCTCTAATTCTTTCTTTCTTTCTCTCTCTCTCTCGGAGGACCTGAGCCCTAGCACCATGCCTCAGGACTACCTGGCCTGATGAATACTTGCTGTCCCCAGTCCACCTGGCTGTGCTGCTGCTCCAGTTTCAACTGTTCTGCCTGCGGCTTTGGAACCCTGACCTGTTCACCGGATGTGCTACCTGTCTCAGACCTGCTGTTTTCAACTCTCTAGAGACAGCAGGAGCGGTAGAGATACTCTGAATGATCGGCTATGAAAAGCCAACTGGCATTTACTCCTGAGGTGCTGACCTGTTGCACCCTCGACAACCACTGTGATTATTATTATTTGACCCTGCTGGTCATCTATGAACATTTGAACATCTTGGCCATGTTCTGTTATAATAATAATAATAATAATCTCCCCCCGGCACAGCCAGAAGAGGACTAGCCACCCCTCATAGCCTGGTTCCTCTCTAGGTTTCTTCCTAGGTTATGGCCTTTCTAAGGAGTTTTTCCAAGCCACCGTGCTTCTACACCTGCATTGCTTGCTGTTTGGGGTTTTAGGCTGGGTTTCTGTACAGCACTTTGTGACATCAGCTGATGTAAGAAGTGTCAGGTTTTGGCCAAGACTGTTCGGGTTTTGGTCACTAGATGTCACAATTGCACCTTTTTTGTACCTTTTGTTTTTCTTGCTCTAATTATTGTTTGCACCTGTAGGTCATTCCCTTGTTAGTATTTAAACCCTGTGTGTTCCTCAGTTCCTTGCTCAGTGTTTGTAAGTTAGCACCCAGCCCCAGCCCCAGCCCCAGCCCCAGCCCCAGCCCCAGCCCCAGCCCCAGCCCCAGCCCCAGCCCCAGCCCCAGCCCCAGCCCCAGCCCCAGCCCCAGCCCCAGCCCCAGCCTTGTTTTATACAGATATTTCTCTTGTTGGATTTTCCAGAGGTTCTCTGGTTTAGTTCTTGTGTATTATTTGAGTAGTCTTTTGAGGTTTGTTTTTCACCACTTTGTGGAGTTTCTTTTGTATTTTGGAGGATTTCCATTTTGTGCCTCTTGGCTTTATTTTTGGACATTGTGGATTTAGTTTCTTTGCCTGAAGATTTTGTTCTTTTATTAAACCACCATCTCTAGTACTGCTGTGTCTGCCTCATCTTCTGGGTTCTGACGATTATTAGTGACTGTTTCTCGCACCGGGTCCTGACAAGAAGGGCTATAAATGAATTTGATTGATTGACCTCAACCCCATCGAAGACCTTTAGGATGAATTGGAATGCCGGCTGCGAGCCAGGCCTAATCGCCCAACATCAGTGCCGACCTCGCTAATGCTCTTGTGGCTGAATGTAAGCAAGTCCCCGCAGCAATGTTCCAACATCTAGTGGGAAACCTGTTCGACGAGCAGGTGACCAAATACTTTTGGTCATGTGGTGTATGTTGACACTGGTAGTGTGCTGGCGACGATGAAAATAAGGTTGAAAAGTTGTGGAGTTGCCCTTTAAAGGTGCAGTCAAGTTTCCACATGCAAATAGCCATCATGTCTATACTATCTATTTTAAAGGAAAATCAAATTCTTGAGTGAAAATATTCAAAGTGGTTGGTCCAAGCACCTTTAGTGTATACAAACATGACATTTTCTGGATTTACTAGCCTATTGGTTCTGCTCTTGGAAATCGAAACATAGCCTGGATAACTTTTCATGTTCCTGCAAAACATGTTTTGGGGTTATGGTAAAGAAGAGATATGCAAGGTACAGTATATTTTAAATAAAATGAAAATAATACAATTTTACAGATGTCTGTCACAGATGTCGGCCAGTTGTTATGTTGAGCAACTTTATAGTAACATAAGGTGTCACATAATGTTCATTGGAAAAACCTCATAACTACGAAAAAAGATTGACCTCCATCTAGCTTTTGGAAACTAGTGCTAATGAAATTCTACTGAGACGATCTCCTCACATGTTTTTGTAGGCTATTGGATTTGAGCTGTTTAGAGGTTGAAGAGTATCATCAATGCAAACTAGATCTGCCCCTGTCTCCGCAAACATCCATATGGTGAGTGCCTGTAGCTACAGCTGTGCTGTGCATGTAACCTGTGTGAGATTGCCAGAGAGTCAATTTAGCCTTTGGCCTTGTAAACATTGGGCTAATACACATTTTCTGGGAAAGAGATTAAGCCTTGTCTTGGATTAAAAAGCATCTCCAATAAATATTCTACATTTCACGCTTCCTTTTTAAGATGTTACTGTGTATAAGCAAGTAAGTACAATATATTTTCATAATGAGCCACGGGCTGACAGTGAACCTATAAGACCCTCAGACGTAGTCCTATACACAGTACTATGTGTGCTCCTTTTGAGTAGCAGGGGAATGCCTTAGATACCCCATGTCCCCTTCGTCAACAATTAACCATTCCTTTTCTACCAAATCAGAATTCTGCAGAAAAACAAGGGTTGGTTTGTCAAAACAGCAGAGGCCTATGGTATATAAGATACCTTCATCTACAGTATATTCATTCAGCTACTACGAAATCAGACAGAGAAAACATTGTCCTTGACTGACAGCCTAATGAGGCAAGCAATGGACTCCAGTCTGACAGCCAGCCAGCATCCTACACAGACCAACATCAGAGACAGGTGAGGCTATTTGCTTGGCTTAATCAGGACCAGAAACTGACAGGTCAAATCAGTATGGAATCTGGAGGGCAGCTAAGATCAACACCTTATAGGCAGGGTATTAACTCTGTGGTCATGGAGGAAAGAGTAGTGAAAAGAGAGGGAGCAGAAAGGAGAGGCCTTTTCACCCTGCAAAAGTGCTCTACTCCAAAAATGTTATATTTACACAGCTAGAGCAACAGAATCACGACTTCCACAGCTGAGACTCCAAAGACAGGTGGGAAAAGGCTAACAGCTATTACCTTACTTTTCTTTAGGTGGTAGCCCAGATAAATATCCTATGACAGGGCCTTGACTGCAACTGAGCAAATGCTCTGATACTGTATTATGTCCCAACGAATGTTTCTTTGCATCAGCGAGGCTTTGATGAACTCGCTGGCACACATGCGAAGAAAGCATCTTGGGCACTGGTAGTGCTTCACTTTGATTGGTAGGAGAGGATTCATTTGGTGCAGGCCAGGATCTGATAGCGAAGGCAGAAATAGCATCACACTTCTACCGGGGCCATCACCACTGAGAGGTTACCCTCAGAACGGCACTGGGTGCTTTTGGTTGTTGACATTGGACCCTAAGGCGAGAACCCTCTGAAACATTGCGGGCTTCAATGTTTGTGGTCTTCAGCCACAAGCCCCCCACTTTTACCTACTAACTTTACTCCAGCAGTTTAGGATTAACTTAAACTGGAGACTGTATTACTTGGCCTCAGACAACATTTTCCACTGCCTTGTTTTGTAGTGGACGCCATTGTTCCATCTCTCGCCATGATTAGTGATTGAAAAGATTGCCATTTGGCCCCAATAACCCCATGGTTCTCCAATAGCACGTCTAAGTCTTGTAACCTAACTCCTCTCACCCTGTCCCATTCACCAACTACTAATACGTGCAGTGCAACTCTCTGTTTCTTTCAGGACCTCAACCTGCTAACATATAAGACGTATAAAAGAGGATGGTCCAAGTGATTCAGATTGTTCTTCAATACTTTTGAAGTGGTTTTGAAATAAATTGGACAAAACAACGGTCCCTTTGATTTTGGTCTTGCAGGCACAGATCCTAGATTGCTGTTTCACCTTTGAGAGGTGTGGTCATTTTTTGGCATGAGGCTCAAATCCCTAATAGAGGTGGACTTGAGTGTTGCTACTGTGATGTGTATGATGTACAGGACCATAATGCTATCACAACATCAACTCTCTTGACACAGTTATTTTCATATGCCGTGCCAAAATCAGAGACAACTTGTAAACTTGTAATGTAAGCTGTGTAACTCTCCACATTTGCAAGAGAAACACATTATAAACATGGCTGTGTTTTTAACAGAATGACTTATTTTGTCCTCTGAAGCGGTGCCTTGTCCTCATTTCAAGACCTCAGACTGAGAGGCAGACGGCCAAGATCAGGGCCACATGTTTTAGGTTTTGGAGCTGAATGACTCACCTGGTTGTTGGCGACAACGCAGTATGGCATCTCATCTCGTCTGCAGCAATCATTAAACAGCAACCGAGCGGTGGAACACGTCCTATTGCTTAGTGAAACACCCAAGTGTCCAACAGTATCTCTGGCCCTGGGGATCCAACTGGTAGCGGAGCAGCATTGGAACAAAGCCATATGTTCTTGAAAGTATTTTTATTGATGTGTTTCAATGTGCACTGTATTGAATATCCAATTTATCTCACTCCCTTTACGTCTGTGAGCTCATATTCCATTTTTTGCACTGTCACACTTTTACTCAATAATTTACTGTTGTGACAACACTTCCTGAGTGTCACAATGTCCACTTTCTGAGGGCAGAAGAAAGGCAGGCAGTTTGGTCATCAAGTATGACACTGCTCGATGAGCCTCCGTGGTTGCAGTATCTTATGGTATCTGTATCTCTTTATGGTGTCAGATAAAATATATGGTTAATCAACAGAAGTAATCATGACCCTTCAACTCCAGCCACTTTATAGCTGCATGTCTGGCTCCTGGACCTTCATGCCATTCATAATCACTCACTTTGGGGAATTTGGTCAATGCAATCTGGACCCGGACACTGGAACGCCTTGATTTGGTATAAAAGGACAGGACCAAAAATTATCTCTCGACATGACTGTGATTTCCTCTCACCTAAATTTCAACTATCTGATGAAGATACTGCTGTCCCTGATGAGTCTGCAGTTTAGTGGGCGTCCACTGTGACATTCAGGCCACGAGGTCTGTAGACTCTTCAACTTCTTGTGTGCATCTAAACGAGTGCATATTGTCATCTCACAGAGCACCTTTTTGACACAAATTATCCACTCGTACAAATTATCCACTTGTGATATAGGCTTGTGCAGGAGGTTCTTTAGGCATTTCTTGGAGACAGAGTTAACAGAAAGCTAAAATGACTGCTGTTCCTCCTCCCCACAGATTCCTGACAGTTGCACTGAAGCTCCCCTAACCACCCTTCGGTTTACCACACGCAACAACAACAAAAAATCCTTCCCATGTTGGGCCCTAGACAGGGAGCCAATGTGGGGTCTGGAAAAGAGGGGCGATGGAGGGAAGGGTTGGATGCTCCTGGAGAACACTGTCTGGGTGGGATGCCAGGAGATGAGTGCTGTTTAGATCTGCAGAACTGGTCAGAAAGTCAGGCGTGACTCAAATATTTCTCTTGGAGTAATGGGAAGAAGAATAAAAAACATGGACTGAAGTTCTATTCATAGAAAGATCCAGTGACTCTGTAGATGTTGGAATGATAATTCAGCTCATAAATGCAGGGTGCATCAAGGTGTCTATGTCTGTCACCAAGAAGCTAGCACACAGTCACAGAGAAAGAATAACAGAGTTAGAAGGGAGGACCTAAGGATAGGATGAATAATACAAGATGTGCCAGGAAGTTTAGAAGTCACTGTTGAAGGGGTCATCAATTCCAATGTAAGTGTCTTTCCTCCCTCCTCCCATCTCCCATATTGGAGGAAATAACAGCCTATGAAAACGGCAATCAGCAGCTGAGCTTAGCCTTCTGATTTCCCCCACTTATCAACAGAAGCCCAGGAGTAGGAGCATGTGTGTGTTTCTTCAGAAGCCATTTCCATTTCCCTGTACTTAGGGTTGCATGATTGCTTTGAAAAGTTACAAGTCTCTTCTATCCAGCCAAACTAGCACATTGAAAAGAAGCCTCTGTCCCTGAGGCTCTCGACTGAGCCCCGGAAGGCAGGAAGAACATTTGGCCTAAATGAATTCCGTCTGTATGGAGTGATTGCCCAGGGAAGGTCAGGCCATTTTATAGAGCCTGTGCTTGCATAGGTCTTGGTGACCGTATGTTTAGGTGTAAAATCAAACTTAACCTTAGTCACGCTGCATGGACTTCTTTTTGGTTTTCTTTTTTTTTAATTTAAAGTTTTATTAAGTTTTCTTGTTTTTCAATCAACCAACAAAACACATTCCACATTCACAGATGTGACAGATTTTTTTTTAAATAAAAAAATAACTAACAATAATTAAATAGGTCTGAAAAGGTCCTGATTCCTAGAGTATGCCAAATATTAAAGTTGGCATCACTCAGGACTTTTGGCAAGTCTGGGTTGCATACTATAGGCGAGTGAGAACATATTTGGGAGGAAATGCCCAGGTATTTCTTACAGTCCCTCCACGCTAGTAGGGTGCTGTAAATCACAAAGGTTTTGGCTATGTTGCCCACTTCACTAAAGTTATTAATGAATCTAATTGAGCTTAGGGGCAATGAACCACATGATTGGGCTTCTATCTGAATCCACGTTGACTCTTGTCTGTTTGTGATCCATGTTAGCATGTTGCGGATTTGGGCAGACCAGTAGTACAATTGAAGGGAGGGAAGGGCAAGACCACCCTTAGATTCAGGTTTTGATAAAGTGGAGAACTTGATCCGAGGTCTTTTATTGCCCCATATAAATTTGGTGATGCTTTGGTTAGTTGTTTTGAAAAAGGAAACTGGGAGATAGCATGGGAGCATCTGAAATAAATAGTTCAATCTAGGGAGGATGTTCATAGGGATGACATTAATTCTTCCGACTAAGCTAATTGGGAGGGAGATCCAGATTTGGAGATCGTTCTTGATTCGATCCAGGAGTGGAAGATAATTTTCCTTGAAAAGGCTATTTAGATCTGGTGTTACGAAGATCCCAAGGTATTGAAACTCCTGTGTCTTCCATTGGAACGGACATAGTGCCTTCATAGAGCTGGTGAGTGTAAGATTGAGAGGGCAAACAGTGGATTTGTTAAAATGTATCTTATATCCTGAAATCTTGCCAAACTGAGCAATTGTGTCTAAAATGGGAGGGATTTCTCAGGGTTGGATATGTAGAGCAAGACATCATCCGCGTAGAGCGAAATCTTGTGCTGCAGGCCGCCTGCAGAAACACCTATAATACTTGGATTGCTCCTTATCAACTCTGCCAGAGGCTCCGCGCCCAACAAGTAGAGCAGGGGGGACAGTGAGCACCCTTGTCTTGTGCCCCGTCCCAAAGGGAATCTGTCAGAGTTCAGTCCGTTAGTAGTCATCATGGCATTTGGATGAGAGTATAGGGACTTAATCCATTTAATAAAGTTTGGGACCATATTGAACTTTTCTAAGACAGAACAGAAAGCTCCACTGTTTACTTGATCAATAATATAAAAAAGACGGCGAATGTTATCAGAAGAGTACCTGTCTCTAATAAATCCAGTTTGGTCCCGTTTTGGTTTTCTATTCTACAGCAATGTTCTGTAAATGATGGATCCCTTTCCTTTATCATGTCAATCATTATTCTGATCTATAGCATGCTAAATTCCATCCTGTTCTCTGAAGCAGGACAGGAGTCTTTTCAAGACATGCTCCAAAACTTTGGCAACTACTAAGTCTTTTTTGGGATGGATGTGTCAATGTGTAGTTCATACATGCAGAATTACTGTCTTGCCTCAATTAGCCACGAAAGCTAGCTTGAAAACAACTATTTCTCTGGAAGCTGTGCTGTGCCATTTCCCCCAGATTTTTCCCCACATGGGCAAGAATTACTGTCTAAAACAGGGATGGGCAACTGGCTCCCTTTTTGTAGGCCCGTGGACCAATAACAGTTTTGGTGTGAGTACGCAGACCCACGAGCCACCGCGGCCCCTCACAATGAGTTCTGTTTTTTAATGGCACCCACCCCCATCAAAGGTGCCCATCCCTGGTCTAAAAAGTATACAAAAGTACCGGAAATCATCCACATGTATCGATCACATTTTTACTAATGCTGTAGAAATTTGTTCTAAAGCTGTATCCGTACCCATTGGATGCAGTGATCACAATATAGTGGCTATATCCAGGAAAGCCAAAGTTCCAACAGCTGGGCCTAAAATAGTGTATAAGAGATCATACAAAATATTTTGCTGTGACACGTAGATGATGTTAAAAATATTTGTTGGTCTGATGTGATTAATGAGGAGCATCCAGACGCTGCACTTGATGAATTTATGAAATTGCTTCTTCCAATTATTGATAAACATGCAACTGTTAAGAAACTGACTGTTAGAACTGCTAAGGCTTCATGGATTGATGAGGGATTGAAAAACTTTATGGTTGAAAGAGATGGGGCAAAAGGAGTGGCTAATAAGTCTGTCTGTACATCTAACTGGCTTTCCTTACTGCAAATTGAGAAATTATGTGACTAAACTCAACAAAAAGAAGAAAAAACTTTATTATGAAGCCAAGATCAATGATATAAAGAATGATGGAAAAAAACTTTGGAGTACTTTAAATGAAATTCTGGGCAGAAAAACAAATTCAACTCCCTCTTTCATCGAATCAGATGGCTTATTCATCACAAAACAAAACATTTTGATGTTGTCAATTAATTTCATTATTATTTCATTGGCAAAGTGGGCAAACGTAGGCAGGATATGCCCACGACAAACAGTGAGCAATTATATTCATGCATGAAAAAACAAATAATGAAAGAAAAGCAGTGCAAGTTTGAATTTTGTAAAGTTAGTGTGGGAGAAGTGGAAAAAAGGATTATTAACGATCAATAATGACAAACCTCCTGGCATTGACAACTTAGATGGAAAGCTACTGAGGATGGTGGCTGACTCTATAGCCACTCCTATCTGTCATATTTTTAATCTGAGCCTAGAGGAAAGTCTTTGTCCTAAGGCCTGGAGGGAAGCCAAAGTAATTCCGCTACCCAAGAGTGGTAAAGCGGCCTTTACTGGTTCTAACAGTAGACCTATAAGCTTGCTGCCAGCTCTTAGCAAACTGTTGGAAAAAATTGGCTTTGACCAAATACAATTCTATTTCTCTGTAAACAAATTAACAACACACTTTTAGCATGCTTATAAAGAAGAGCACTCAACATGTACTGCACTGACACAAATGTCTGATGATTGGTTGAAAGACAGGCAGCAGGTAGCCTAATGGTTAGAGCATTGGGCCAGTCACCGAAAGGCTGCTAGATCGAAACCCCGAGCTGACAAGGTAAAAATCTGTCGTTCTGCTCCTGACAGCCTAGAAACCCACTGTTCCTAGGCTGTCATTGTAAATAAGAATTTGTTCTTAACTGACTTGCCTAGCTAAATAAAGGTCAAATAAATTGATAACAAGAAGATTGTGGGAGCTGTACTGTTAGATTTCAGTGCAGCCTTTGATGTTATTGACCATAACCTGTTGTTGAAAAAACGTAATGGCTTTTCAACCTGTGCCATATCGTGGATTCAGAGCTATCTATCTAATAGAACTCAAAGGGTTTTCTTTAATGGAAGCGTCTCTAATGTCAAAAATGTCAAGTGTGGGGCCTCCCGGGTGGCGCAGTGGTCTAGGACACCAGAGTCTCTGGGTTTGCGCCCAGGCTCTGTCGCAGCCGGCCGCGACCGGGAGGTCCGTGGGGCGACGCACATTGGGCTAGCGTCGTCCGGGTTAGGGAGGGTTTGGCCGGTAGGGATATCCTTGTCTCATCGCGCTTCAGCGACTCCTGTGGCGGGCCGGGCGCAGTGCGCGCTAACCAAGGGGGCCAGGTGCACGGTGTTTCCTCCGACACATTGGTGCGGCTGGCTTCCGGGTTTGAGGCGCGCTGTGTTAAAGAAGCAGTGCGGCTTGGTTGGGTTGTGCTTCGGAGGACGCATGGCTTTCGACCTTCATCTCTCCCGAGCCCGTACGGGAGTTGTAGCGATGAGACAAGATAGTAATTACAAGCGATTGGATACCACGAAAATTGGGGAGAAAAGGGGATCAAAATGTAAAATAAAAAATAAAAAATGTCAAGTGTGGTGTACCGCAGGGCAGCTCTCTAGGCCCGCTACTCATTTCTATTTTTACCAATGACCTGTCACTGGCATTAAACAAAGCATGTGTGTCTATGTATGCTGATGATTCAGCCATATACGCATCAGCAACCACAGCTAATGAAGTCACTGAAACCCTTAACAAAGAGTTGCCGTCTGTTTTGGAATGGGTGGCCAGTAATAAACTGGTCCTGAACATCTCTAAAACTAAGAGCACTGTATTTGGTACAAATCATTCCTTAAGTGCTAGACCTCAGCTGAATCTGGTAATGAATGGTGTGGCCTTTGAACAAGTTGAGGAGACTAAATTACCCGGCGTTACCTTAGATTGTAAACTGTCACGGTCAAAACATATAGATTCAATGGTTGCAAAGATGGGGAGAAGTCTAGCCGTAATAAAGAGATGCTCTGCTTTTTTGACACCCCCCTCGAAAAGCAAGTTCTGCAGGCTTTAGTTTAGTCTAATCTTGACTAATTTACACACAGCTCTGACACACAAACTTACCCCACCAGACATGCCACCACGGGTCTTTTCATAGTCTCCAAATCTAGAACAAATTCAAGAAAACGTACAGTATTATATAGAGCCCTAATTGCATGGAACTTCCTTCCATCTCATATTGCTCAAATAAACAGCAAACCTGGTTTCAAAAAACAGACAAAGCAACACCTCGCGGCACAACCTAGATAGTTTGTGTGTATGCATTGATATGTAGGCTACGTGTGCCTTTTTTTAAATGTATTTAGTTCTGTCCTTGAGCTGTTCTTGTCTAATTATGTTCTGTATTATGCCATTCTGTATTATGTTTCATGTTTTGTGTGGACCCCAGGAAAGGTAGCTGCTGCTTTTGCAACAGCTAAAGGGGATCCTAATAAAATACCAAATACCAAATCTCTTTAATGTCGTATCTAATGCATTGCATTATGCAGGATCAATGCTCAGTCAGGGAGTGCAGCCAGACTTATACTGTATGTGATTTCCATAAAACACAGGGCTCTAATACCGATTTGTGTTTTTCAGTTCTCTTATTAACCACAAGATCAATTTGTCATCCATTTTTCATAGCTAAATGTGCCCCGGTAAGAAGAAACTGCCTAATGTAATCTCTCTTTGAGGCTGTCCAGAAGACAGATAGCAGCTCTCAGAAGTAAATGCATATCCTCACATTTAAAACTCAACTCTCCAATATTAGTAATCTCAATGTGCATGGTTAGAACCAATATGAAAAGTCATGGTACAGTGCCCTGCATATCAATTATTCTCCTCCTATCTCCTCCCTCCATTCTGTCCCTGTCCACCTTGCCTGCTTGGCATGTCGGCAATGTAGTCTGAGGAGCCTGAATGAACCACAGTTATTGAGATGACAACATTATCATTCCTGTCTTTCACCAAACCTGTCATGAACAACCATCCACTGACTCACTGGAGTGTGAAATGGCCGGAACGCAGAGCAAAGACCCTGCAATCATTAGGACATACAGTTGAAGTCGGAAGTTTACATACACCTTAGCCAAATACATTTAAACACATTTAAACTCAAACCCCCACAACATGATGCTGCCATCCCCTTGCTTCACAGTTGGGATGGTGTCTTCGGCTTGCAAGCCTCCCTCTTTTTCCTCCAAACATAATGATGGTCATTATGGCCAAACAGTTCTATTTTTGTTTCATCAGACCAGAGGACATTTCTCCAAAAAGTAAGATCTTTGTCCCCATGTGCAGTTGCAAACCGTAGTCTGGCTTTTTTATGGCGGTTTTGGAGCAGTGGTTTCTTCCTTGCTGAGCGGCCTTTCAGGTTATGTCGCTATAGGACTCGTTTAACTGTTGATATAGATACTTTTGTACTGGTTTCCTCCAGCATCTTCACAAGGTCCTTTGCTGTTGTTCTGGGATTGATTTGCACTTTTCGGCACCAAAGTGCAGTCTTCTCTAGGAGACAGAACGCGTCTCCTTCCTGAGCGGTATGACGGCTGCGTGGTCCCATGGTGTTTATATTTGACTACTATTGTTTGTACAGATGACCGTGGTACCTTCAGGTGCTTGGAAATGGCTCCCAAGGATGAACCAGACTTGTGGAGGTCTACAATTTGGCTGATTGGCTGATTTCTTTTGATTTTCCCATGATGTCAAGCAAAGAGGCACTGAGTTTGAAGGTAGGCCTTGAAATACATCCACAGGTACACCTCCAATTGACTCAAATTATGTCAGAAGCTTCTAAATCTATGACATAATTTTCTGGAATTTCCCAAGCTGTTTAAAGGCACAGTCAACTTAGTGTATGTAAACTTCGGACCCACTTGAATTGTGATACAGTGGATTATAAGTGAAATAATCTGTCTGTAAACAATTGTTGTAAAAATGCACAAAGTAGATGTCGTAATCAACTTGCCAAAACTATAGTTTGTTAACAAGAAATTTGTGGAGTGGTTGAAAAACGAGTTTTAATGACTGCAACCTAAGTGTATGTAAACTTCCGACTTCAGCTGAAAATGTCATTAGCGGCGGATTTGAATGTGGATGAAAATAAACTCAGGCTGAATAAGAGACTGGGAAACTGCTAAAGGTCAGCTAGAGAGAAGTGGCCTGTGGCATAAAGCTGTGATGAATAATAATCCCTTCAGTCCCAGGCATCTCTCTGTAGTTGGGGCTCAGCCTCGCTCTGGTAGCTACTCTGATAGAGTTGAGTAATAACATTCGTTTATGGAACCAGCGATAAACAATATTCGATAGTGTTTTATGACATCAACCACTCAGGACCTATAAGGTATCAAGGCCCATGGGAGAGATACAGTATGTACTGTATATGCCACGCATCCAAGGGTCTGCCTCGATGATATATTTTTCAGAATGTCAGAGGTAATATAGTACATGTATTTATCGATCTCTCTAATCAATACTCCATAGTGGCATTCATCCCTAACCTTGTGTTGCAATGGTCTTTTCAAGCATTATCACTTGCTATAAGCATTCAAAAAAGATTGTGGCTACATAAAAATTAATAAACCCCTATGAATGCATTCATGATACATTGGAAATTGTTAGCTCCATTTTTTTTTACCAACCTTAAATGGTGATAAGGGGCCACACTACACCGCTCATATGAGGTCATTGCTAATGGAGAATTAGTGAGTAAGTGAGGATTGCAAAGACTGTTAAGATGGTACCCTTTGCCATGAACACAGCCCAGCTTGGGAACCAGCCAAAGAAAGATGAGGAATCAAAGTACCCCAAAAACATGAATGCTCATTGGTCCTTTTTGTTTTCTCACACACCACCCCTTCCTTCTCTGCATTTCTTTTACCACAGAAAAACAGATTGAAGGGAAGTTAGAGAGGGTGACTGGGGACCTTCATTCAACTTCATCAGTCAATGCTGACATGTGTGCAACTATGGGGCAAAACAGAAGCTTAGATTGTTGACGACGTACAAAATTAACAAATGGCAGAAATCATCATAATTGAGCATAGATGATATTTGTTAATCACTACATTCATTTTTACTAAACAGTACGTTCTAAATACTATGTAATACGACTAGCATGACAGTAGGCCCATGCAGTTTAAGTAAGTAGTAGACAAGCCAGATTTCAAACACAGCCATTTTCTGTTCTTATTTACAATAAAATTGACTCCAAAATGTCCCAATACATTATTTACCATTCATTTCTATAGGGCACAACATAATCTGAAACACGGCCAAAATGAACTGCAAATTGTGGTCCCGTGTGGCTCAGTTGGTAGAGCATGGCGCTTGCAACGCCAGGGTTGTGGGTTCAATTCCCACGGGGGGACCAGGGTTCAATTCCCACGGGGGGACCAGGATGAATATGTATGAACTTTCCAATTTGTAAGTCGCTCTGGATAAGAGCGTCTGCTAAATGACTTAAATGTAAATGCAAATGTGCATCCAACAAGTTTGTAAAGTCACAAGCTTGATGTAGTCATTGCGTACTAGGAATATGCAGTGGAGACCCGTCATTCAGTGCAGGTGGGGTTATCACGTTTCAGGTAAGACCCAAGTGCAGACTGCGTTGAAGTAACAATGTTTATTACAACAACAGGGGCAGGCAAATGACAGGTCAAGGTAGGCAGGGGTCGGTAATCAAATCAAAGTTTATTTGTCACGTGCGCCGAATACAACAAGTGTAGGTAGACCTTACAGCGAAATGCTTACTTACAGGCTCTAACAAATAGTGCAAAAAAAGTATTAGGTGAACAATAGGTAGGTAAAGAAATAAAACAGTAAAAAGAGAGGCTATATACAGTAGCGAGGCTATAAAAGTAGCGAGGCTACATACAGACACCGTTTAGTCAGGCTGATTGAGGTAGTATGTACATGTAGATATGGTTAAAGTGACTATGCATATATGATGAACAGAGAGTAGCAGTAGCGTAAAAGAGGGGTTGGCGGGTGGTGGGTGGTACACAATGCAGATAGCCCGGTTAGCCAATGTGCGGGAGCACTGGTTGGTCGGCCCAATTGAGGTAGTATGTACATGAATGTATAGTTAAAGTGACTATGCATATATGATAAACAGAGAGTAGCAGCAGCGTAAAAAGAGGGGTTGGGGGGGGTGGCACACAATGCAAATAGTCCGGGTAGCCATTTGATTACCTGTTAAGGAGTCTTATGGCTTGGGGGTAAAAACTGTTGAGAAGCCTTTTTATCCTAGACTTGGCACTCCGGTACCGCTTGCCATGCGGTAGCAGAGAGAACAGTCTATGACTGGGGTGGCTGGGTCTTTGACAATTTTTAGGGTCTTCCTCTGACACCGCCTGTTGTAGAGGTCCTGGATGGCAGGAAGCTTGGCCCCAGTGATGTACTGGGCCGTACGCACTACCCTCTGTAGTGCCTTGCGGTCAGAGGCCGAGCAATTGCCGTACCAGGCAGTGATGCAACCAGTCAAGATGCTCTCGATGTTGCAGCTGTAGAACATTTTGAGGATCTCAGGACCCATGCCAAATCTTTTTAGTTTCCTGAGGGGGAATAGGCTTTGTCGTGCCCTCTTCACGACTGTCTTGTTGTGTTTGGACCATTCTAGTTTGTTGTTGATGTGGACACCAATGAACTTGAAGCTCTCAACCTGCTCCACTACAGCCCCGTCGATGAGAATGGGGGCGTGCTCGGTCCTCCTTTTCTTGTAGTCCACAATCATCTCCTTAGTCTTGGTTAAGTTGAGGGATAGGTTGTTTATCTAGCACCACCCGGCCAGGTCTCTGACTTCCTCCCTATAGGCTGTCTCGTCGTTGTCAGTGATCAGGCCTACCACTGTTGTGTCGTCTGCAAACTTAATGATGGTGTTGGAGTCGTGCCTGGCCATGCAGTCGTGGGTGGGTGAACAGGTAGTACAGGAGGGGACTGAGCACGCAGCCCTGGGGAGCTCCAGTGTTGAAGATCAGCGTGGAAGATGTGTTGCTACCTACCCTCACCACCTGGGGGGGCGGCCCGTCAGGAAGTCCAGGATCCAGTTGCAGAGGGAGGTGTTTAGTCCCAGGATCCTTAGCTTAGTGATGAGCTTTGAGGGTAATATGATGTTGAACGCTGAGCTGTAGTCAATGAACAGCATTCTCACATAAGTGTTCCTTTTGTCCAGGTGGAAAAGAGCAGTGTGGAGTGCAATAGAGATTGCATCATCTGTGGATCTGTTTGGGTGGTATGCAAATTGGAGTGGGTCTAGGGTTTCTGGGATAATGGTGTTGATGTGAGCCATTACCAACCTTTCAAAGCACTTCATGGCTACGGACGAGAGTGCTACGGGTCTGTAGTCATTTAGGCAAAGGTTGCCTTTGTGTTTTTGGGCACAGGGACTATGGTGGTCTGCTTGAAACATGTTGGTATTACAGGTATTACTCAATCAGGGGCATGTTGAAAATGTCAGTGAAGACACCTGCCAGTTGGTCAGCACATGCCCGGAGTACACGTCCTAGTAATCCGTCTGGCCCCGCAGCCTTATGTATGTTGACCTGTTTAAAGGTCTTACTCAAGTCGGCTACGGAAAGCGTGATCACACAGCCGTCCAGAACAACTTATGCTCTCATGCATGCCTCAGTGTTGCTTGCCTCGAAGCGAGCATAGAAGTGATTTAGCTCGTCTGGTAGGCTCGTGTCACTGGGGAGCTTGCGGCTGCGCTTCCTTTTGTAGTCTGTAATAGTTCGCAAGCCCTGCCACATAAGACGAGCGTCGGAGCCGGTGTAGTATGATTCAATCTTAGCCCTGTATTGACGCTTTGCTTGTTTGATGGTTCGTCGCAGGGCATAGCAGGATTTCTTGTAAGCTTCCGGGTTAGAGTCCCACCCCTTGAAAGTGGCAGCTCTACCCTTTAGCTCAGTACGAATGTTGCCTGTAATCCATGGCTTCTGGTTGGGGTATGTACGTACAGTCACTGTGGGGACGACGTCCTCGATGCACTTATTGATAAAGCCAGTCACTGATGTGGTGTACTCCTCAATGCCATCGGAAGAATCCCGGAACATGTTCCAGTCTGTGATAGCAAAACAGTCCTGTAGTTTAGCATCTGCTTCATCTGACCACTTTTTTATAGACCGTGTCACTGGTGCTTCCTGCTTGAATTTTTGCTTGTAAGCAGGAATCAGGAGGATAGAGTTGTTGTCAGATTTACCAAATGGAGGGTGAGGGAGAGCTTTGTACGCGTCGCTGTGTGTGGAGTACAGGTGATCTAGAATTTTTTTCCCTCTGGTTGCACATTTAACATGTTGATGGAAATTTGGTAAAACTGATTTAAGTTTCCCTGCATAAAAGTCTCTGGCCACTAGGAGCGCCGCCTCTGGGTGAGTGGTTTCCTGTTTGCTTATTTCCTTATACAGCTGACTGAGTGCGGTCTTAGTGCCAGCATCTGTCTGTGGTGGTAAATAAACAGCCACGAAAAGTATAGCTGAAAACTCTCTAGGCAAGTAGTGTGGCCTGCAATTTATCACAATATATCCTACTTCAGGCGAGCAAAATCTAGAGACTTCCTTAGATATCATGCACCAGCTGTTGTTTACAAATATGCACAGACCGCCCCCCTCATCTTACCGGTGTGTGCTGTTCTATCTTGCCGGTGCAGCATGTATCCCGCTAGCTGAATATCCATGTCGTCATTCAGCCACGATTCCGTGAAACATAGGATATCACAGTTTTTGATGTCCCGTTGGTAGGATATTTGTGATCGTACCTCGTCTAGTTAATTGTCCAATGATTCCACGTTGGTGAGTAGTATTGACGGTAACGGCAGCTTTCCCACTCGCCTTTTCCGGGTCCTGACCAGGCATCCGGCTCTTTGTCCTCTGTACCTGCATCGCTTCCTTTTGTAAATAACGGGGATGTCGGCCCTGTCGGGTGTTTGGAGAATGTCTTGTGCGTCTTGCTTGTTGAAGAAAAAATCTATGTCTAATCCGAGGTGAGTAATCGCTGTCCTGATATCCAGAAGCTCTTTTTTGCTGTAAGATACGGTTGCAGAAATATTATGTACAAAATAAGTTACAAATAACGCAAAAAAACCCCCACATAATAGCACAATTTTTTGGGCGTCCGTAAAACTGCTGCCATTGCAAAGGCACCAGACGACAGGCAGGGTCAGGGGCAGGCAGAGTGGTCAGGCAGGCGGGCTCAGAGTCCGGACAGGCATTGGTCAAAACCAGGAGAGCGAGAAAAGAGAGACTGGGGAAAAGCAGGAAATGAGAAACAAAACGCTGGTTGACTTGACAAACAAGACGAACTGGCAACAGACAAACAGAGAACACAGATATAAGTACCCAGGGGATAATGGGGAAGATGTGCGACACCTGGAGGAGGTGGAGACAAGCACAAGGACAGGTGAAACAGATCAGCGCATGACAGGGGTAGAGCACCTGTTTTGAGCCCCAACTGTTACATAAAAAAAAAAATAATAATTGAGTTAATAAAGCCGCACAACAACGGTCTCTTTTTTGCTTTCTTGAATAAGGCAGCTCCAAAATGCAGGTGTCTAGCCTAGCTCAGTGCTTTTTGTGGTGGTGGGGCAGCCAGTGGAAAATACAGAGCGTAGGTGTTGGTAGTGTTCTCTAGTTGTGCCGTGATTGGCTCAGTGTTCTGTCACTAATGGGAACACTACGGCACCGCAAAAACTACAGAAAGAGCTCGAAAATTCAACCCCCTTGGGTGCTGCCATAGATTTACATTAGAAGTGCCCATCCAAGAAGGCTCAACGTCATTGTCCACTGATAAAATGACGTCAAATCACGTTATATCTACCGTAGCTTTGATTGATCATACTTTCAAAATCTTAGCTAGCAAGCTAGACAAGCAGTCATCGTCATGAATAAAGCTGAAAATCTACTGGCAAATACTTTTCTATCCTTGTCGTATGAAGAGAAATTATAGATAAATGTATCGGTGTTCATAAACATTACACAACAAGTTGGAAATTGCAAATTTAACAATGAGTGGTTTGGAAGAAATCAGTGGCTAACTGCAAGTGTTGCAAAGCAATCACTAGCCTGCTATTCAGTGGAGAAGGTGTGCGGTCCAAGTCTGGGTTTAAGTGTCTCTTTTCCAAGCTTAAAAGGATAAACATTCACATGCAACACCATGGGCCAGATTGGCCATGCTATCAATCCAGCATTACTTTTGCCGCATACAAAACACCTGGAAACTCGGAACTGGGAAATCTTAGACTTCAGTGAGTTCAAGACAACTGGGAACTCTGAAAAAAATTACCTCAGACTGGGAAATCAAGTTTTGAATGGTCATCCAACTCGGAATTCCACGTAGTACCAACCTTTCAAAGCACTTCATGGCTACGGACGTGAGTGCTACGGGTCTGTAGTCATTTAGGCAAAGGTTGCAACAAACATCTCTCTGGTAAGAAGAAGGGCGGGGGTGTATGCCTAATGATTAACGACACGTGGTGTGATCATAACAACATACAGGAACTCAAGTCCTTTTGTTCACCTGACCTAGAATTCCTTACAATCAAATGCCGACCGCATTATCTACCAAGAGAATTCTCTTCGATCATAATCACAGTCGTGTGTATCCCCCCAAAGCAGACACATTGAAGGCCCTGAAATAACTATATTTGACTCTATGTAAACTGGAAACCACATATCCTGAGGCTACATTTATTATAGCTGGGGATTTTAACAAGGCTAATCTGAAAACAAGGCTCCCTAAATTTTATCAGCATATCGAATGCGCAACCCGGGCTGGCAAAACTCTGGATCATTGTTATTCTAAATTCCGCGACGCATGCAAAGCCCTTCCCTGCCCTCTTTTCGGAAAATCTGACCACGACTCCATTGTGTTGCTCCCAGCCTATAGACAGAAACTGAGACAGGAAGTGCAGTGCTCAGGTCTGTTCAATGCTTGTCCGACCAATCGAATTCCACGCTTCAAGATTGCTTCGATCACGCGGACTGGGATGTTCCGCATAGCGTCAGACAATAACATTGATTGTCACGTTCTGACCTTTATTTTCCTTTGTTTTTGTCTTTAGTTAGTATGGTCAGGGCGTGAGTTGGGGTGGGCAGTCTATGTTATGTGTTTCTATGTTGAGGTTTGTCATTTGGCCTGATATGGTTCTCAATCAGAGGCAGGTGTTTTGCATTGTCTCTGATTGGGAACCATATTAAGGTAGCCTGTTTTCACTGTTGGTTTGTGGGTGATTGTTCCTGTTTGTGTGTTCCTGTTTGTTTCTGTGTTCGCTGGTTCGGGGCTGTGGCTTCGTTGGTTTTTCATCTGTTTATTGTTTTTGTTCATGTTGAGAAGTATTCTAGTGAGTTATGGATGCGCACCGCGCTGCGCTTTGGTCCTCCTCTCCTTCTACCGATGAAAGCCATTACATTGATGAATACTTTGATTCGGTGAGCGAGTTTATTAGCAAGTGCATCGGTGATGTTGTACCCACAGCGTCTAATTAAACCTTCCCCAACCAGAAACCGTGGATTGATGGCAGCATTCGCGCAAAACTCAAAGCGAGAACCACTGCTTTTAATCAGGGAAAGGTGACCGGAAACATGACCGAAGACAAACAGTGTAGCTATTTCCTCTGCAAGGCAATCAAACAAGCTAAGCGTCAATATAGAGACAAAGTAGAGTCGCAATTCAACGGCTCAGACACAAGAGGTATGTGGCAGGGTCTACAGTCAATCACGGACTACAAAACGAAAATCAGCCCCGTCGCGGACCATGATGTCTTGCTCCCAGACAAACTAAACAACTTCTTTGCTCGCTTTGAGGACAATACAGTGCCACTGACACGGCCCGCTACCGAAACCTGCGGACTCTTCTTCACTGCAGCTAACGTGAGTAAAACATTTAAACGTGTTAACCCTTGCAAGGCTGCCGGCCCAGATGGCATCCCCAGCCGCGTCCTCAGAGCATGCACAGACCAGCTGGCTGGTGTGTTTACGGACATATTCAATCAATCCTTATCCCAGTCTGCTGTTCCCACATGCTTCAAGAGGGCCACCATTGTTCCTGTTCCCAAGAAATCTAAGGTAACTGAGCTAAATGACTATCACCCTGTAGCACTCACTTCCGTCATCATGAAGTGCTTTGAGAGACTAGTCAAGCACCATATCATCTCCACCCTACCTGATACCCTAGACCCACTCCAATTTGCTTACCGCCCCAAAAGGTCCACAGACGACACAATCGCAATCACACTGCACACTGCCCTAACCCATCTGGAAAAGAGGAATACCTATGTAAGAATGCTGTTCATCGACTACAGCCATAGTACCCTCCAAACTCGTCATTAAGCTCGAGACCCTGGGTCTCGACCCCGCCCTGTGCAACTGGGTCCTGGACTTCCTGGCGGGCCGCCCCCAGGTGGTGAGGGTAGGAAACAACATCTCCACCCCGCTGATCCTCAACACTGGGGCCCCACAAGGGTGCGTTCTCAGCCCTCTCCTGTACTCCCTGGTCACCCATGACTGTGTGGCCATGCACGCCTCCAACTCAATCATCAAGTTTGCAGACGACACTACAGTGATAGGCTTGATTACCAGCAACGACGAGACGACCTACAGGGAGGAGGGGAGGGCCCTCGGAGTGTGGTGTCAGCAAAATAACCTCACACTTAATGTCAACAAAACAAAGGAGATGATCGTGGACTTCAGGAAACAGCAGAGGGAGCAGCCCACTTTCCACATCGATGGGACAGTAGTGGAGAAGGTGGCAAGTTTTAAGTTCCTCAGCGTACACATCACGGACAAACTGAAATGGTCCATCCACACAGACAGCGTGGTGAAGAAGGCGCAGCAGCGCCTCTTCAACCTCAGGAGGTTGAAGAAATTCGGCTTGTCACCAAAAACACTCACAAACTTTTACAGATGCACAATCGAGAGCATCCTGTCGGGCTGTATCACCGCCTGGTACGACAACTGCTCCGCCCACAACCGTAAGGCTCTCCAGAGGGTAGTGAGGTCTGCACAACGCATCACCGGGGGCAAACTACTTGCCCTCCAGGACACCTACACCACCCGATGTCACAGGAAGGCCAAAAAGATCATCAAGTACAACAACCACACGAGCCACTGCCTGTTCACCCCGCTATCATCCAGAAGGCGAGGTCAGTACAGGTGCATCAAAGCGGGGACCAAGAGACTGAAAAACAGCTTCTATCTCAAGGCCATCAGACTGTTAAACAGCCATCACTAACTTTGAGTGGATGCTGTCAACATACTGACTCATCTCTAGCCACTTTAGTAATGAAAAATTGATGTAATAAATGTATCACTAGCCACTTTAAACAATGCCACTTTATATAATATTTACATACCCTACATTACTCATCTCATATGTATATACTGTACTCTATACCAACTAAAAAGGGTTCTACCTAGAACCAAAAAGGGTGAGGCTGCCTGCAGTAGTCAGTGTCATTTCCGGTCACAACTTGCAGACTTGTTTACGTGCTGCTGTGCGTTTTGTTGCTAACCTTACTTTGCTACCTGACAACTTTACAGTTTTTACTTTTTAATTACCATTTATATTTTTCGTTTTTCCCTCTTTTTTTCACTTTTTTTCATTCATCTTTTTCACTCCGGACGCTTTATCTGGACATGGTTCGTCAGGACCTCCAACAGCCGAAGCTAAGTAGTAACATTAACATGATGCATTCTAATTGCAGTCGCTGTACTCATAATATACAGGAGAATGATCGCCTTACGGCGAGGATAGCTGTGCTACAAGCCCAGCTTCAGACGCAATCGTTAGGCAAGGGTAATTTCAGTGTAGGAAAGGATGAAACAGCCTCTGTGCCACCAGTAAGTACAGATAGTAGTATAAATGGCTTCTGGAGGGAAATGCTGTAGGAATGCTCAACCGGTGTCGCTCATTCAGCCGACAGAAACTTTCAACCGGTTCTCCCCATTAAGCAGCGAGTTGGAGTCAGAGGCTGAGCCTTCTCTGGTCTCTACTCCTCCCGTTACGGGGTCTGAGACGCCGAAGCCTCCCACCATTAGCGCTGACAAATTGAAAACCCTAGTCATTGGTGACTCCATTACCCGTAGTATTAGACTTAAAACGAATCATCCAACGATCATACACTGTTTACCAGGGGGCAGGGCTACCGACGTTAAGGCTAATCTGAAGTTGGTGCTGGCTAAAGCTGAAACTGGCGAGTATAGGGATATTGTTATCCACGTTCGCACCAAAGATGTTAGGATGAAACAGTCAGAGGTCACCAAGCGCAACATAGCTTCAGCGTGTAAATCAGCTAGAAAGATGTGTCGGCATCAAGTAATTGTCTCTGGCCCCGTCCCAGTTAGGGGGAGTGATGAGCTCTACAGCAGAGTCTCACAACTCAATCGCTGGTTGAAAACTGTTTTCTGCCCCTCCCAAAAGATAGAATTTGTAGATAATTGGCCCTCTTTCTCGGACTCCCCCACAAACAGGACCAAGCCTGGCCTGTTGAGGAGTGACGGACTCCATCCTAGCTGGAGGGGTGCTCTCATCTTATCTACGAACATAGACAGGGCTCTAAACTCCCCTAGCTCCACAATGCAATAGGGTGCAGGCCAGGCAGCAGGCTGTTAGCCAGCCTGCCAGCTTAGTGGAGTCTGCCACTAGCACAGTCAGTGTAGTCAGCTCAGCTATCCCCATTGAGACCGTGTCTGTGCCTTGACCTAGGTTGGGCAAAACTAAACATGGCGGTGTTCGCCTTAGCAATCTCACTAGAATAAAGACCTCCATCCCTGCCATTATTGAAAGATATCGTGATACCTCAAATCTCAAAATAGTGCTACTTAATGTTAGATCCCTCACTTCCAAGGTAGTTATTGTCAATGAACTAATCACTGATCATAATCTTGATGTGATTGGCCTGACTGAAACATGGCTTAAGCCTGATGAATTTACTGTGTTAAATGAGTGTCTCCTGACCCCTACTATCTCAGCCTCCAGTATTTATGCTGCAGTAGTTTATGTGTCGGGTGGCTAGGGTCAGTCTGTTGTATCTGGAGTATTTCTCCTGTCTTATCTGATGTCCAGTGTGAATTTAAGTATGCTCTCTCTAATTCTTTCTTTCTTTCTTTCTTTCTTTCTTTCTCTCTCTCGGAGGACCTGAGCCCGAGGACCATGCCTCAGGACTACCTGGCATGATGACTCCTTTTTGTCCCCAGTCCACCTGGCCGTGCTGCTGCTCCAGTTTCAACTGTTCTGCCTGCGGCTATGGAACCCTGACCCGTTCACTGTGATTACTATTATTTGACCATGCTGGTCATTTATGAACATTTTAACATCTTGGCCATGTTCTGTCATAATCTCCACCCGGCACAGCCAGAAGAGGACTGGCCACCTCTCATAGCCTGGTTCCTCTCTAGGTTTCTTCCTAGGTTTTGACCTTTCTAGGGAGTTTTTCCTAGCCACCGTGCTTCTACACCTGCATTGCTTGCTGTTTGGGGTTTTAGGCTGGGTTTCTGTACAGCACTTTGATATATCAGCTGATGTAAGAAGGGCTATATAAATACATTTGATTTGATTTACTGCATTTTGCCTACGCCGTTCGGCCATTGCTCATTCATTAATCTTTATGCACATATTCTTATTCATTCCTTTACACTTGTGTGTATAAGGTAGTTGTTGTGAAATTGTTAGATTACTTGTTAGATATTACTGCATGGTCGGAACTAGAAGCACAAGCATTTCGCTACACTCGTATTAACATCTTCTAACCATGTGTATGTGACAAATAAAATTCTATTTGATTTGACTAAACATCACGTTTCCCATAATTCTATGGGAAAGCCGTCAATACCTGATGCTTTTCTCTGCGCAAATATTGTAAGAGTGTCTAATATGTCTTTTTGGGTGATTTCAATAATTATTTTCATTCTCTGCTGATAGTTGCTTCAGGGTTGTTGAGTCTTAGAAGGCTGTAGGATCAGTCCAACTGTTTGTTAAATTCTGATTTATTTTCATAGACGCTTTTAAAATGGTCATTAATAGTGTTGTTGTTTCCATTTGTTTTATATACTCCATATTCCCATCTGTCTCTGCTCTGGGCGATGATATATCTACTCCTTCCTCGCACATAACCAGCTTCCCATTGCAGAGAGGCTGGCACAGAGGATCAACCAACAATGTCTGCGACCAGCCACCACAAAACCCACTTCCTCCACCCTGACCCCATTCCCAAACCATTTCCCCATTAATCAGATAATGCCATAAATGTGGTAATACTATTAATATCAGCCCTCCCATTCTGATTGATCAATCTATAATTCTCCATTAAGATTAGTTAGGATTCAGCCCACAGTTCATATGCAGCACCGAAAACAATAATCAAGGCCTGTTTGTCATAGAAAAAGTACTGGTGACTGCTCCAGCATCCTGCTGGTATGCCCCCTTCTCCCCCCATTATGGGAGTATGTTTGTTTTGGTATTATGTGCAATAATAATAACATGTACAAAAAGGAGCAATATCAAAAAATTGCACAATTGCTTGTGTCGTGACTTTATTTTCATTAATCTGATGACTGTTATTTATCTAATCAACTAACTATGTTTAATTGTTACCCGATTAAATTAATAATGTAACAATTGACACATAAGGATTTGGAGCACCGGGAGAGTGGTTCTTCTATTTATTTAACTCGGCAAGTCAGTTCAGAACATATTGTTATTTACAATGATGGCCTACCCCAGCCAAACCCGGACGACGCTGGGCCAATTTTGTGTCACCCTATGAGACTCCCAATCACAGCCGGATGTGACGCAGCCTGGATTCAAACCAGGGATTGCAGTGACGCCTCTTGCACTGAGATGCAGTGCCTTAGACCGCTGCACCACTCGGGAGCCCTCTTTAAAGAGTTACCATCTCCCGAATTAAACTCTAAACGTCTTAACCTATCACATCTATAAACTTATTAATCATAACCTCGTATCATATCATCATTCTGAACAGTCGTAACCTCCTGCATCTGCAAAAACTTAAGCTTAACTTGTGATTCAGTACTACACAAATTGGTTTTATTATTTATTTACTAGCTAACTAAATGGTAACACAGGATGAACATACACACTTAGTACATTAGAAACAGGTCCCTACCGGACTGATACAATATGGTGGCTCGTTACAAAAGACATGGAGAGGGCGAGAGAGAGAGGGACAGAGACATAATACTTTGGTACATTTTAGAAACTACTCACATTAATAATAAATCATGAATGTATTTACGTGTAAATGCCTTGGTTCTTCGTGTATTTCTGTTGGAACCAGGCCTTCTTGGAAAGGGTGTTGGGCCTTTTTGAGGCATGCTGGTAAGGCTCCGATTGTCCAAAAGGGGTCCCCACTCATCTTCTCCTGTTGTTCTCCTATGCTGTCGTCTGGTATCCGGTGACTTGTCGTGTAGTCCTGAACAGAACTACAGAGTTTATTCTACTTCCATTCGCTCTGGAAAATGCTTCTTTGAAGATAGGCTTGCCAGCCGTGTCGATGGTTCCCAATGGGGTGATGAGAGTAGTAGAATACGATGGTTTGAAGAGAGTAGTAGAATGGGCCCACTTAAATTCGCTTTTCTAGATACTTTACTTAGGACAGCTAATCAACCGTACCAGTGATTGTACGTGAAGTAACTTTATCGTCTCTACCTCGTGTTGAGATTCAAAGTTTAAACCACTTTAAATGTGAGCTGCAGCTCAATGTCTTTCTGGTCTGATTTGTTCATTCTTAACCCATAATTTTATACAGTTCTTCAAAAGGGGCGGTTCCATCCGGCTGACAAGCTCTCTGACTACTTACTTGTACAAAGTTATAGAAACAATTTCATCTAAAATCACATCCCTCTCTTAACAAAAACACTTTCATAATTGTTCATATTTCATGCACAACGCATCAGGTGGACACTTCACACATAAAGTGTGTATACTTTTCAAGTTACAGTATTTCCTCTATAACATTTTTAATAACATCACAAAATAACAACCAGACCAACATCAGTGTTCTTTAAGGTACCCTCTGCCCATTCCCCACATTCTATGTTCAAAATGTTGTTCCAGTATTTGCTTTAGAACGTGTTAGAGTTTCGGTGGGAAAATGTCTGTTGAAACAAAGACTCATTCCTTAGGTGAATTTGGAGAGGGAGATAGTTGAATGTTCTGTCCTTGATTTATAAAAGGGCTTGAGCTGTCAACCCCCCACCAGTTCACTTCTCCCCCCTCTGCGGGTGAGAGGGGATCTGGTTGAAGTTATTTTTTGCAAAGCTGATCTGACCTATTTGGATCCTTACAGGACAGTCATGACACTTGTCATGGAACAATAAGGAGTAATAACTCTGCTACAGTTTAGTGCCAGATGTACCATATGGTGATGAGGCCCGTGGGAGGAATTACCCACACTTAGAGCTCATATGTAATCAAATCAAATCAAATTGTATTTGTCACACTCACCAAATACAACAGGCCTTACAGCGAAATGCTTACTTACAAGCCCTAAACCAACAATGCTTTAAGAAGTTAGGAAAAACGTTTTAAGAAAAAGTTGATAAGTAAAAAAAAAAATAGAAAGAGTAACAGCAGCAGTAAAATAACAATAGTGATGCTATATACAGGGGGTACCGGTATAGAGTCAATGTGCGGGGGCACCGGTTAGTCAAGGTAATTGAGGTGATATGTACATGTAGGTAGAGCTAAAGTGACCATGCATAGATAACAAATAGAGAGTAGCAGCAGCGTAAAGAGGGGTCTGGGTAGCCCTTTGATTAATTGTTCAGCAGTCTTATGGCTTGGTGGTAGAACCTGTTAAGAAGCCTTTTGGACCTAGACTTGGCGCTCTAGTAGCACTTGCCGTGCGGTATCAGAGAGAACAGTCTGTGTAATAATAATATTTCTCTCTTCCACAATGAGCCATCAGCAGTGAAGTGCCCTGTCGGCCAACGATCTGAGTGGATAACTCATAAAGGCGTTGAGTCACTATCCATACAAACTTGGAACTTAATGACACACTCAGCCAGATAGCCCAATATGCTGGCAGAGGCAGGGTAGTGCAGCGCTCCACAGGACTCATAAAGTCCCAATGCAGTAATGAGCCTGTGAGGAATCTCTGCAGTGACATGTTGACACACATAAGCCTGCATCTGTTTCCAAGAGATAGGCCTGTGAATTGTGGGTACATAAATATATACCTTCACTTTTTAGGGCAAAAGAGACTGGGGTAGGAGAGGCCACCGCTGATACAGTTCCAGTTGTATCCATCTGAATATACACCATTTGCAAACATTTCAATGTTGGGCGAAATTATGGATATTTGTATTTGAGATGCCTCATGCAATGGTATTAACTAGTGAGGTTTGACCAGAAATCTAACTTAGCAGTTGCTTGAGAGTGAGGTTTAGTTACAGGCCTATATGGTCCGCCAGGATATTTTGAATTCTGGAAAGTTTAGTTTAGAACACTGGCATCATGATGTAGTGTTAAATTATTCCATGTCTCTAAACTATTCCAGTAACAGGACTGGGGGAGGTCCGACTGTATGGGCTAGAAATGGTTGTTGTTCATACTGAACTTCGAGCCAGGCGATGGTGTGCATAATAGGGTTTTTTCGAGAAGTAACGGATGGTTGAGAGAGGAGAGGTAAAATTAAAATAAATACAAACCTCAACTCAGACTGTACCAGTGAGGTAATAAACCCCTTTCCTGCATTCTAGTTCTGAAATATTTCTGGCCATTCATTTCTAGTGGAAACACACTGAGCTTGTGTACACCACCCAACCAATCATTGGCTAGATCCCAGTTAGGAGAGGCACACAGATGCTGCTTGTTTAATTCCAAATCGTATGCATGGTTCCATTGTTCCTGTCCATATTAACAGCTTATTAGTCATGAATTGATTTATTTTTATCAAATAAACACACTCATGGGAGATGATTACGAAACTATAAGTTTTAAAACTCTGTCCTCTAGTCCCTACCCCCTAAAACACTAAAACATACTGTGTCTCTAAAGCTGACTTACTTGCTTTTTTTGTGTAATTTTTTCCCAGAGACTACATACAGTTGAAGTCAGAAGTTTACATACAGCTTAGCCAAATATATTTTAACTCAGTTTTTCACAATTCCTGACATTTAATCCTAGTAAAAATTCCCTGTCTTAGGTCAGTTAGGATCACCATTTTATTTAAAAAATGTGAAATGTCAGAATAATAGTAGAGAGTATGATTTATTTCAGATTTTATTTATTTCATCACATTCCCAGTGGGTCAGAAGTTTACATACACTCAATTAGTATTTGGTAGAATTGCCTTTAAATTGCTTAACTTGGGTCAAACGTTTCGGGTAGCCTTCCACAAGCTTCCCACAGTAAATTGGGTAAATTTTGGCCCATTCCTCCTGACAGAACTGGTGTAACTGAGTCAGATTTGTAGGCCTCCTTGCTCGCACAAGATTTTCAGTTCTGCCCACACATTTTCTATAGGATTGAGGTCAGGGCTTTGTGAAGGCCACTCCAATACCTTGACTTTGTTGTCCTTAAGCCATTTTGCCACAACTTTGGAAATATGCTTGAGGTCATTATCCATTTGGAAGACCCATTTGTGACCAAGCTTTAACTTCCTGACTGATGTCTTGAGATGTTGCTTCAATGTATCCACATAATTTTCCTCCCTCATGATGCCATCTATTTTGTGAAGTGCACCAGTCTCTCCTGCAGCAAAGCACCCCCACAACATGATTCTGCCACCCCAGTGCTTCTCGGTTGGGAAGGTGTTCTTCGGCTTGCAAGTCTCCCCCCTTTTCCTCCAAACATAACGATGGTCATTATGGCCAAACAGTTCTATATTTGTTTCATCAGACAAGAGGACATTTCTCCAAAAAGTGCAATCTTTGTCCCCATGTGCAGTTGCAAACCGTAGTCTGGCTTTTTTATGGCAGTTTTGGAGCAGTGGCTTCTTCCAAGCTGAGCGGCCTTTCAGGTTATGTTGATATAGGACTCGTTTTACTGTGGATATAGATACTTTTGTACCTGTTTCCTCCAGCATCTTCACAAGGTCCTTTGCTGTTTTTCTGGGATTGATTTGCACTTTTCGCACCAAAATATGTTAATCTCTAGGAGACAGAGCGCATCTCCTTCCTGAGCGGTATGACGGCTGTGTGGTCCCATGGTGTTTATACTTGCGTACTATTGTTTGTACAGATGAACATGGTACCTTTAGGCCTTTGGAAATTGCTCCCAAGAATGACCCAGACTTGTGGTCTACAATTTTTTTTCTGAGGTCTTTGCTGATTTCTTTTGATTTTCCCATGATGTCAAGCAAAGAGGCACTGAGTTTGAAGGTAGGCCTTGAAATACATCCACAGGTACACCTCCAATTGACTCAAATGATGTCACTTAGCCTATCAGAAGCTTCTAAAGCCATGACATCATTTTCTGGAATTTTCCAAGCTGTTTAAAGGCACCCTCAACTTAGTGTATGTAAACTTCTGACCCACTTGAATTGTGATATAGTAAATTTTAAGTGAACCAATCTGTCTGTAAACAACTGTTGGAAAAATGTATTGTGTCATGCACAAAGTAGATGTCCTAACCGACTTGCCAAAACTATAGTTTATTAACAAGACATTTGTGGAGTGGTTGAAAAACAAGTTTTAATGACTCCAACCTAAGTGCATGTCAACTTCCGACTTCAACTTTAGCTTTATAAATACCTTCAGAGAACAACATTCCAACATGAAGGCATCTTGTGTCTGATTGATGGAAATTAGATTTGAATGGTCTTCATGCAAATACGGGACCAGAAGACGTGTCAGGATGGGTGCATTTTCCTCTGCGGTGTTCTGTAAACACTCTGTGTTTAGGCTTGTTGTAATGGGATCCATGTATCTCTCCGCCTGTCTGACTTTCTCTTGATACTGTACAAATGGCCACATTGTGTGCTGTTCTTTCGATATATTAGTCAGCTTCAGAAGAGATAGGGACATGAATTGCACTGCACATAAAATCCCAGGACGAATATTACAGAGGGGTATACTACAAAGCAGGATCAACGAGCTACCCAGCTGACTTAGATAAACAACCAGAAATAACTATAGATTTTCTGATTAATTAACAAAGCTAAACTTAGATATATGTTTTTGGTTGTTGAGTCACTTGGACCATGCCCATTTCAAACGTATCTTTCTTGAAAAATAAAAAGTTATTTCAGGATATTTAGGAAAATTAGCTGGCTAACTCATTGCTTCTGTTTTGTAATATACCTCTCAGGCCTTGACTAAAATGGTTTACTGTTATAAGGATGACTTGTGCTGACACATTAAAGGACATTGATTATAGAAATGAAAGTGCTGCTTCTCACTCAGCTGTGTTATGATACATATTAAAGGAGGTGAGATATTTCAATAGAAGTGATACTTCAGCCTCCCATGTTATGTTATAAGATCCATTCTATCCATCTCTCCTGGAGGAGATGACATCTCACAGAGTTCACTTAGTCTGTGTGACTGGTCTGGGAGTTAGACGCACTCCTCTTCTGCCCTGGCACTCTGTTCCTCCTCTCCACCTCCCCAGAGTCCTCCCTAAAACCCTCTCTCTCTTTCTCCATCAGATAGACAGGCCTCCATTCCATTCCATCCGCTGCTAGATAATTTGCTGTAAATGCCTGTGATATGAGTCAGGGATTTACAATTTCTCAAAAAGGAGAAGTGCCAGGCCTTCATTGTACATTCGTTCTTAATTGACATGCCTGGATAACTACAAATAAAATAAAAAAGATTGAATACAAACCAAAATCTTTGCTGAAGTGAAAACAAACGTTGAATCAACAACTCCAGACTAGCCACCTTTCCACAGTTTGTTTGTGCCGGATTCTTAGTATCTGAAAGCCAGATAATTGTGTTGGTCTGTGAATAAATGTGAATAAATAGCAGTTATGTTTCACATAAAAAAAACAGGAGCCAGAGAACTGTAGAAAAAAAGTTGACCCTGGACACACTGTTATCGAATGAGATCTGTCAAACTCCTTTTTTTCCTTTTTAAAAAAAATGTCTCTGTTTGAACAGATTCCTTGCATAAAGTGCTCTCTTGCCGAGTTATTGGGATCCATTGATAATATATTGATGTCATAGGAAGTCGTCCTATTGTTCCCATCTGGACTGTAACTATGCTCATTGTGTACAGCAGTTCACCAGGATTCTCAAGGGAACATAATCTGGTGTTCTGTGGTAACCCTGGGTCATCACAGAGCATTGGTCCCTGTGGTTTCATTTCACATGGATATTATGTGGTATTAGTGGTTCTGGTTAAATCATCTATTAGCGCCAGTGGTGAAATGGAGTCGGAGCTACCTAGAGTCAGGCTCCTGCACTTTGGGTCAAAAACAGAGTCAGGCGGACCCTTACGGGTCCAAAGAGGTACTAACGCAAAAGTACTAACCCTAATCTTAATCTTGGCATAACCCTAACCCTAACCGTATGTTAAACCCTGGCTCAACCCTTACTCTAACCCTTCCAAATACAGCTCCTCCACTTCTGAATTCCCAATTGAACCCCTGATTAGCGCCTTTACATTGTCATACAATGCTGGGACTTAACCAAAAACCAACCAAGACATTGAAGTAAGGTATCTTACTAAAACCTACCAAGATATTCAAGTAAGATATCCTACTAAAACCAACCAAGACATTCAAGTAAGGTATCTTACTAACAGAGACTGCAGCTGAGTATTTGATGATCCAGACATTTTCAGTTTCAGGTTCTAATAGACTCCAACTGCAGGAAAGATTACTCTAAAGTCTCTATTTTGACAGTATTTCCCAGCAAGTCCTCTTGTTGACTCCCTTGTGTGACACTGCATCCATACAGGATATTTAAAACCACAGGTGTGCACACAGTCCTGCTTGTTTGGCGCACAATGCATTGCTCATGTCATTTTTTGGAATAATGCTCAACGCACTGTGTAGGTGGTCTTCGATAACCCCACGAGGCAAATACATTTGTCGAATCATAAGAGAAATCTGTCTCTAGCATTGATTGATGAGTGGAAGGGAGTGAGGGTCAAGGGGTGTACTGGACTATTACCTGAACTGTGGACTCAGCACAACAAAACCACACTTAATAGCACCGACAGAAAGGAGCACATTTACACATCACCACTATAGGCCATAATATCTCAATTCATCCCCAGTCTGTATAATATACACTGCAGCCTACATCCCAACTACCATCATTGGCACTGTTGTTGGGAATGTAGCGTGCTTGAGTGTAAATCACATGTACACTGAACAAAAGTATAAGTGTTGGTCCTATGTTGGTCCTACGCCCCAACCTTTTATTTAAGGTAGCTGTGACCAACAGATGCATATCTGTATTCCCAGTCGTGAAATCCATAGGTTAGGACCTAATGAATTTATTTGAATTGACTGACTTCCTTATGTGAACTGTAACTCAGTAAAATCTTTGAAATTGTTGCATGTTGCGTTTATATATTTGTGCATATCAGAATGTTTTTTTGTACTGCATGCATCATATGATGTATAGGGTATTTGTATGTGTGTGTCTGTGTGCACAGTGCATGCGTGTTAATGGTGAAGTGCTTATTTGTATATATCAGAGTGTGGCTTGAACTGGGTGTTTGTGCTGTGCCGAGTCCAAGCCTCCAATAATAGCCCCATTCATCAGGTGCCAGCCCTCTCCTGCCTGCAGGGTCCCTGGGACAGACTGAACTCAAACCAGATGCTCTGGCTCCTCCACTGCACTGTGCATCCATGTAAAACTTCCCCTGATCCACTCTCATCTACTCTGAAGTGTTTTCCACATGCGTGATATTTTCCCTTTGTCCCTTGTGATTGGATCACTCCCTGCAGTACCTTACAATGAATGAAAATGCTGGGTCAACATCGAGGCTGCACCTGAGGGGGTTTTGGGGTTAGCCGAAACAATGCCAGAGAGATGTAATGGCAAAATGATCACTGTCTGGTTTTTACCATTCGATGACGTGTCCTGAGTGTTGCAGTCTATCAAAGTTGTGCCTGATTGTAGAGTGATTGAACATTGTGGATACGTAGATACTTCCTCAGTCTACTCCCTCAGTCCCCAGTGGAAAGCTGGGTCCTATAGCATTTCTAAATAATGTGTTCAATGACACATCAATGAATCAACGATACATCTTCATGGTTATTCATTCCTGCTTTTAGTCCACATAAGTCATCATGTAACCAAATAAGTTGTCATATATGCCTAAGACATAATAATAGCATATGAAATTGTACTATGAAATTGGTCAGAGACAATTCTATGACTTCAAGGTTCAGATATAGTTGAGGTAATCAGGTTGTTTTCCTGGCTTGATAAGTGAAGTTACCCTCCTATCCGCATTGGCTATTTTTGGCTCAACCTCGGTGCGTGAACAATGCACGAAAAAAAGCATATCTAAATAATCAAGGGAAGGGTACAGTTCACTTTCCTTGTAATGCCACTAAGTCTGATTAACAGTCACTCTCCATTTCTATGTAATATAATCTTTCATTTGATCTAGCAGTGGCATTTCTTCTCGATCCCCGAGGTCAATGAGCCGTCCCCATTGGGGGTAAACAACTCATCCTGCGCCGCAATCATGGGATAATTTGGGAGCTTCCAGGACATCCTATTTGCAAGGGTTTGTGTATCAAGGGACATAAGCTACATCTTTGTTTATTCCAGTTGGCTAATGCTTTATCAAAACAAGAGCAGTGGGGAAGTAAATTATGCTGGCTGCAGTCTGCAGGCTACAGGACGCCTGTGAAGAGGTAACCAGCTCAAACAAACAGCAACTCCTCTGATTGATTCACCATCCCTGGGAATTTGCTGTGAACAAGGCTGTCAACAGCAACCAAGGCTTGATTGATCAATCACATTGCTCTGACACCTTCCACAAACTCTCTGTGGTACCTGAAGCTGGAGGACTCTTGCGCAACAAGTGTACAAGTAATCAGAGGTGTTGTCAATTACTGGGTCCATTCAGAAACGCCTTGAGAGCTAATGCCACCAATCAAATATGGTTTGTCTACAGCAGTGAAGGCCCTTATACTGAACATATTGAACCCTGTTCTGCATCCGGTGCCCATCTCTTAAATACACTTAGGCTTCAGAGTGAGAGAGTGTTTGCGTTCAAGGCTCTTATCTAACTGAGTGACTGCAGATGTCAATACCACTTCACCTCTTCACCTCGGCAATCAAACACCTCAAACTGAAAACACATAACTTATCAATGTCATTAGCATTGAGCATAATGTGTGAGTAGGTCCTTTGGGGAAACATAGTCTGACAGACGACTGCTCAGCGGGTGTATCAGTCACAGTTCCTTGGTGTGTTGCTAACCATGATGGGATCTTTCTTAAGGCACTTTATAAATATCCATAAAGCTCTCTAAGTTACCCCACTGACTTAACCCTTGTAAAACACCAATGACTCCAGAAGCTCCTTTACCATCGGTCCCATCCCAAACCTTAGCTTACAGAGAACATCTGACAAATCTCTCCTATTGGAATGCGTGTCTGAGTTCTTTTTTTGCAAAAATACTGGTGGGACTCACAGCCTTGCACTTTGAACCGCACTTTTAACTAGGTCTGAGGAACACGTCATGGCGTGAGCCTATTTTTCCTATGGGGAACTGGCCATGCCTCCAGATGCCTTGGCATTTAGCGGCGATGCAGTAAATCACCTAACGGCTGAGAGACAATCAGAGTATGATGATGAGCTCATTTTCCCTGTACCACTTGGGTGAGGTAACTAATGCTTCAATCTGCAACATCATCATAGGGCATGTTATCATGATGCTCTGCTGTCAGCATTGCTGCAGATGAAGTATTGGAAGGATAGGCCCATGCACAGCGTTCGAAGCAAAGCGGCACCAGAATAAATACTGTACCTATGAGATGATGGACAAGCCAGCCAACAACTTGACAGGAGAGTTGAAAAGGTTTCTGGATGTGAAGTGAGATACTGGTTTCTTTGACAGGCTCTTGGCTTAAGTGTTTGGAGTTATTCACCCTGTGTCTCTAGACTTCAGTCTGTCTTGTGACCAGAGGACCCAGCAAAGAAAGACATTATGCACTGTTCCCATTATGTCCCTTTAAGAGTTTCGGGGAGACATCATCCCTCTGAGGTTCTGAGAACGTTCAAGGAACATTAAAACATGACATTAACCTCTGGACCATGAGACGACATTCAGTACAGGTCCCCGTGTGGTTGCAGTATAACGTTATAATAAGGTATTTTGATGTCCATTAGGGAACGTTACGAAAAGGTTCCTATTTGGGTCTGATAGGACGTTATCCATGGGACATTTCATTATGGTCAAGGGGGCATCACATGATGGTCCAAAGGGGAATTTTTGTTTAGTTCCCTGTAAGTTACCAGGACGTCATTGAGGACCATGTCAGGACCTTTTTAGGACGTTATCAGGACTTTCATTTTACTAGTCTTCAGGATGTCACGTGATGGTTCCAGGTGTCCTAAACCATTATAAATAAAGTAAGGAAATAGTATGGGGATTTAAGGTAAGTGGTATGCTGTTCAACTAAAATAGTGTGAAAAAGCTTTAATCAATGACAAAATAATTACATTTGACATGATCACTTAGTACTGACTTTTTAACAAAGCACCACAAAGTCTGGAGTATTCCCAGAAGTCCCCTACATATTCATTACTAATAATACATCTCTGCACTTAGCAGGAGAGTGCTATCTGCACTGCTATTTTAGTTATCAGTTAATCTGACTATTGTCTCGTCATTGATTGAATTGACTTATTTCAGCAATTTGAGAGTTTCTGTATAGTTGTTTAGTATTGGTGAGGCATATGCTTTTGTTTTAATGTTACTCCTGAATCACTATGATAAATGTAATAGGCTTTCTTGAGTGTGTTTTTAACTGAGATGTACTATGAATTGCAACGTGCAATTACAGGTGAACTCAGTAATTGAAACAGACATGGTGGCGTAGCAGGAAGATCAGAATGCTGTGATCCAAGAGGTTGTGAGTTCAAATCCCAGGTTACGACATGTTAAATAATAATTTGTGTATAAATGAACAATAACAATCATGTGTGTCAAATATGTATGTTAAAAGCAAAGTGTGTGTGTGGGGGGGATGTCCCTAACATTGCCAACAGACAGAAAGCTGTGAATGGATCAGTGGATCACCAGCTCGGCCTTGATGGGCTTGACAACAGTAACAAGGGGTGATGAGTAATGAAACTAGCGTGCGTGTGCCCTGGTTGGAATGTTTTTTTATTGGGGGGGAGAACTTTTCTTTGCGACCATCAAGTGACATCCACGTAACGAGCCGGGAACTAGACAAAAACCATGACAGAGCGATCTAAGAGCGTCTTATTAACATTCTTGGGAACGTCCCTGGGACAAACCGGGTACTATACAAAAACCTCCACCCGACCATGACACAACGTCCTGAGAACATTCTAAATGATCTTTGGGGACGTCCCCGCAACAAACCAGGAACTAGACAAAACCTCCACAGGCTCATGAAACAACGTCTTGACGACTTTAGGCGACCATTTCGTGAGGTTCTGGAGATGTCCTAACAACAATTTCTGTATGCAGGGCATATAATAGGAGTGCAACCTGATGAAAGAGTACACTTCTTAAAATTTCTCTAGGATAGGGGGCAGCATTGAAACGTTTGGATGAAAAGCATACCCAAATTCAACTGCCAGCTACTCATCCCCAGAAGATAAGATATGCATATTATTAGTATATTTGGATAGAAAACACTCTGACGTTTCTAAAACTGTTTGAATCATGTCTGTGAGTATAACAGAACTTATTTAGCAGGCGAAACCCCGAGGATAAACCATTCCGATTTTGTTTTGTTTTGAGGTCACTCTCTTTTCAATGGATTTTCATTGGGTATACAGATTTCTAATTGACCTTCTTGCAGTTCCTACTGCTTCCACTGGATGTCAACAGTCTTTAGAAATTGGTTTAGGGTTTTCCCTTTGTGTAATGAAGAAGTACGGCCATCTTGAACGAGGGTCACTCGAAGTGTCCTGTTTGTTAGAGGCGCATGACCAGAAGGCTAGCTACAGTTTGTTTTAATCCTGTATTGAACACAGATCATCCCGTCTTCAATTTTATCGATTATTTACGTTAAAAAATACCTAAAGTTATATTACAAAAGTAGTTTGAAATGTTTTGGCAAAGTTTACAGGTAACTTTTGAGATATTTTGTAGTCACGTTTCACAAGTTGGAACCGGTGTTTTTCTGGATCAAATGCGCAAAATAAATGGAGATTTTGGATATATATGACGGAATTAATCGAACAAAAGGACCATTTGTGATGTTTATGGGACATATTGGAGTGCCAACAACAGAAGCTCGTCAAAGGTAAGGCATGAATTATATTTTTATTTCTGAGTTTTGTGTCGCACCTGCAGGGTTGAAATATGCTTCTCTCTCTTTGTTTACTATGGTGCTAACTCAGATAATAGCATTGTTTGCTTTCGCCGAAAAGCCTATTTGAATTCTGACATGTTGGCTGGATTCACAACCAGTGTAGCTTTAATTTGGTATCTTTCATGTGTGATTTAATGAAAGTTTGATTTTTATAGTAATTTATTTGAATTGACAAGTGAGACAGTAGCGTCCCGCCTAAACTCAGATTTTTGGATATAAATATGAACTTTACCAAACAAAACATACATGTATTGTGTAACATGAAGTCATATGAGTGTCATCTGATGAAGATCATCAAAGGTTAGTGATTAATTTTATCTATTTCTGCTTTTTGTTACTCCTCTCTTTGGCTGGAAAAATGGCTTTGTTTTTCTGTGGCTATGTACTGACCTAACATAATCACAAGGTGTGCTTTCGCCGTAAATCCTTTTTGAAATCAGACATGTTGGCTGGATTCACAACAAGTGTAGCTTTAATTTGGTGTCTTTCATGTGTGATTTCATGAAAGTTTGATTTTTATAGTAATTTATTTGAATTTGGCACTCTGCATTTTTACTGGCTTTTGGCCAAGTGGGAAGTTAGCGTCCCACATATCCCAGAGAAGTTAATGAATCCTTAAATCACAGTCCAACTGACAACACAAACATCATATACTGTAACTAATGGAAGACACTGCTGAGGAAGTGGACCCCATAGATTTCATCCATCATTATGACATCAAGGTAACTTAACAAAGTCAAATACCAAACTATTTCCTGTAGGATTTAGCTCCATTTTCTCATCCAAAAGTCTGAGGTGTGGAATCATTTTATTTGTGCTCTGTTCTGCAGCCCATCCCCTTTGGCCAGACCGACTGTTCTCTAAGCTTCTGGACCAGACCCACATCTGTCCTACCAGATCCCCTGATTTCAACAAACAGGCACACTCACAATAGAGCACAGGTGTCAGTCCATTAGATCTGTTATCAAAAACAAATAGTTTTGATTTAGGTCACAAAATCCAATGTGCATATTGCTGAGTTCTGGTTAGTGTCACACAGTTTTAAACAGTGACACATGCACTTCCGCTGAAACCAAAAGCCAGCTGATATGTAAAATTGGTCTTTAATTGGTTCAAACCAATCATGGAAAAAACAGTATCGATGATTATGTTGAAAAGACATGCAAACCGTTGACCATTCAACCGTCATGATTCTCATCTCTCCCACCTGCATAGCTTTATGAATCAACATGTGACTTCACCCTGCAAAACCCAGTGACCCCATTAGTAGGCATAAGGCCTTATGGGAAACGGATAAGAATGTGAAACAATAGACATATGAAGACAATTTGCACTTAAGATACAGTATACACATAACTGCCTACTTAACCTGCTCATTCCATTGTTTTCCTCTCACCAGGTAACGTGATCACTCAGAAGCAGTAACAGCATGGATCCTGGGAGTCTTGTTCAGAGATAAAGATGGAGATTAACAGAGCAGGGTGGATCTGTGCATCAGGCTACACTTCACTCAACAGCTCGAGCTGCGCCTCGACTGGCACTGGATAAAGGCTAAATACTAAATGGAAACATGTTTTATTCCTTATTTTGAGTAAAGAGAAGAAAGAGAGTAATGTTATTAACAGGGAGCACATTTCTGATACGACAAAACATGATGGTAAATTGTTTTGCCTAGTTACTATAATGTGAATGTATCAGTTGTTGCCATTTGAAGTCCCCAAAAATAGTCGTTTCCAGCCACAGAGCTGTGCACGTTAAAGCTGGGCATGTTCTGAATGGCGCGCACCTGCTGATTCTGGAATGGGGAGTCTGTGTAGAAGTGGAGTTTATGGAGGATATGGCTGGGAGTGAAAGTTGCAACTTCAAAGAAACCGCAAAGAAAGTTTTGTTCTAACCTGTTAAAAAGTCACCCTACCAACTCTTATGTCATGTAAATCTGAAATCTCAATTCCAAATAAAGAAATAATTTTGACACTTACATCATTGTTATTGAAGTCAGAAAAACATTTATGAAGCACAAGAAGCCCTTTGTATTACTTTAAATCAGATTCTTTACGAGATTTTTCCATTTGAAAGACTTCTATTGAGGATGACATGTTAAAAGCAATATTTCCCAATGACTTCATGTTTACAATACTTTTGGATTTATAAGCGGTAGGCGTCCATCTGTCTGTTCAGGAGCTCAACGATTGGATGTCCAAGTCCCTTGTAAATAACATGGCATCATAAAGCTTTTCACTCAGTATTGCATGATACCAGATCACCCTGCCAAATGATTCAGTAGAGTATGTGTTCATCTGGAGTTCAGAGGCTACTACTGGGTCATAGTGAAAACGGCCAACAATTCATCTTTAGTCCGTTACCTCAGGCATACAGTAGCACTGAAACCTATTGAATCATAGCTTTGAAATAGATACACTTTCTAAAAGAAAATGTAAGTGGGAAAGCAAATAGACAGACTAATGTTTGCACGGAGGAGGGAAATAATACACAATATCTATACAGTACAGAGTGTCTACAAAGTCTGACATAAAGACGGGCAACATCAGGCAGGTTTGAACGCCATCTGGATTTGGTGGTGCAATGCCTTTCTGGAGATTGATGGGTTTATAGTGACCACCAATGCTCTTGTGTGTATGTCTTGTGTGTGTGTGTGTGTGTGTGTGTGTGTGTGTGTGTGTGTGTGTGTGTGTGTGTGTGTGTGTGTGTGTGTGTGTGTGTGTGTGTGTGTGTGTGTGTGTGTGTGTGTGTGTGTGTGTGTGTGTGTGTGTTAGTCGTGGAGGGAGATAAGTCTCAAGTGAGAGGAGGCATGGGAAATCCCACACTGTTCTTACCATCCTCCACGGGAGTCATTACATACAGTATATCCATATCTTTGGATCTCCTGATATGAGTATAGACCAAAACAGACCACAGATAACACTCAAATCGGGCTCTAAATCTGCAGTGATCAGCCTCTCTCATTCACTATGTGTTCCTCTTGTCCTTTTGTGGTCAGGCAGCGGTCAGAGACGCCCTACTAATCCACACAGCTGGGTAGTGTCATTCAGGCGGACTACTGTGCAACGGCACATGAAGGAAAAAAATAGAGCAGAAGGCTAACACTGCATCCCACACCGTGTTCTGAGTCGGGGGAGGACTGACGAACAGAGACATTTAGAATCATACTTTTCCGGCGCAACCTTATATGGACTTCATTCATCAACAACCAGGCATTGGCCAACATTTGTGTCATTTTGTCACTGAAGATTCAAGAGAATTCATGTGAAAACAATGACAAAATTAAGAGGATATAAATACTCAATGGAAAAATGTTCACAGTGTGACAGAAAATCTAAATAGGACTAGTCACAGGGGTTTGATTGAATGGTCTTTAAAGTTTGGCTGGCTATTCTGTCCACACGCGTTGTTCCCTATCTCTCACGTACAACCGATTTTCCTCTCCTCAGATCCATCGACTGCCAATGACTGCACCTAAATTACAACTGTCTGTCAGAAGTTAGCCAATAGACCAGGCTAAAGGTCTTATGCACAAAACAGTGAGCGACAGAACACCATCTTCTATCTCTCTGGGTGAATGAGCTGGCAGGTAGCGATTCAGTTTTCACATTCCTTCTTACTTTAGAACCACTGAGTTCGTTTTTGGCATTCCTCTATTTCAATGTGGGAGTTTATATTTAACCATGCATCAAGATACCTACAATATCTATATAGGATGGAATAATGGCTACGCAATTCCCTGAATAGACTCCGCTACGGTAATAGAGTAGAGTGTAGGGACTGGGTGTTACATATCTGTGTGGAATGTTTCTGTGTTAACATAGAGTAAACACCCCAAAATACTGCACTCTTGCGAAGATTTTATCACCCCCTGTACTGGTTTTATTTTTACGCTCTGTGTTTAAAACTGTACAGTCCTGTTTAAAGTCTCAACCAAGGCACCCGCTGTGTGTCACTGTGATGTAGCAGTAGTCCATTAGGGAATGATAAGGTTTACGTAGTCTGTTATTAGCAGAAGTTCCATACATTCTCGCTTTTATTCCTTCCTGAGGGAAAGATTTGGGTTCAGCCAAGGATACAGTATATGGAAAAACTTTGCATACTGAGCCATTCCTGGTTTGATTTGGAAGATATTCAGTTATTTTCAATTATTTTTTATATTTAATCATTACTTTAAACTAAATGCTTCTCTTAGTTCACTCTATTTAGTTGCATTTGACTGCCAGCTGCCTCAATGGCCCACCTATCCTCTCCAGGAGATGGGGGGAACTGCAGTTACTGCAGTTTCTCAATAATTTGATTAAACACACACAAATGTATCACATTGTAACTAGATGAAGACACGGCATGATCTGTCAATCAAACAAATGACATTAATCCAACATTAAATAAAATGTATGACTAAGTCAGTCAGTGAGAGCAGGAAACACCTCGACATATGACGTACCAGTAGTCAGAATGTTTTTATGACGGAAATCTGACAACTCTTCTCATTTGGCTCAGTAGAAGAAATAAGAGAATCACGTCCATGGAATACATGTTTGGCTCAATATCTTAAGCAACCTGTTTGGGCCTTGATGACTCCAATACATTTGAATGTAACGAGGCAGAGGAATTTCCCTGTAGGGGATTAAATAAATCAGGCGCATGAGAATAACTTTGTGGTGAGGCAATATTTCTTTTTTTTTTTTTTACCTTTATTTAACTAGGCAAGTCAGTTAAGAACAAATTCTTATTTTCAATGACGGCCTAGGAACAGTCGTGTATGAGGGTCAAAGGTGGCTGGAAAGGGAAAGGCGAGTTAGGTTGAGAATTTAGTGGAATCATTAAATCTATCATAAATAAACCAACATGCTTTTTCAGTCAAATAGGAGAAAATAAGCAAATGATAAACCTGGTGATTTAGTTTATATTGTTTTATTGGACTGTGATGAGAGAGACCATCACTACTAGAACAGTCCCAACTGAATCATGCCGAACTGTGAGTGACCACAGAAATATTGATTAGATTTGAGCCTACCCACTGGGCAAAAACTGGTTGAATCAACGTTTCCATGTCATTTCAACCCAAAAACTCTATGCGATGACATTGAATGAATGTGGAAAACACATTGGATTTGCAAAAACTCATCAACATAAGGGCATTTCGAATTTATTTTCACCTTACTTTTAACCTAAATCCAATGACACAGTGACATGTTTTGTTGATTTCACGTTGAATTCACAGTGGTTGACAACTCAGCCAAACGTAAATCAAAACTTGACATTGAACTAACGTCTGTGCCCAGTGGGTTGTGAAATGTCTCAAAACAAGTGCTTACAGCCAACAACATAGTCAGCCCCAATTTACATTTGCTCACAGGCAATTTTCATAAGCAATGAAATGCAGCATTCAGCAAAATGTAGCTGCTAAATACGACACTATCAATAATGCATGTTGAGGTAATGAGACATGGACTCATGAGAGCAGCAGCTAACTGGAACACTGATACTATATGATGTCTCAATAGGAGTTCATTAGACTGCAGCTTACCATGGGGCTCAACTACCTAATTGATTCCCATCACAGCCAGGAAGAAGCCCAGCCTATAAATAAAAGATGGTGTCCCGTGTGGACGAGGCCCAGACAGCAATTAAAACGGGATGGGGACAAGACATGGAGGAAAAAGGCATGGAGGACACAATTGAGCAAATCTTCACAATCAGGGCTTTCCCAGAATAGGCATCATGCAGGGTGGCATTCTGAACATCTTGTCAATGGGGACATCTGAGCGCATTGGCTGCCATCCCTACAAGGGACATTGCAAATATCATTATCTATCCCACATAGCACATGTACAGGACAGGTGTAGGATCTTAATCCTGCAGCAACAGGTAATGTGAATTATTATGTGGATTATAATTCATGGGAATGTTTGTCTGGGTTGATACATTTTTCGTAAGGAAAAATCTCATCTGAAATTTCAAAGTGGAATTTTTTTTATTTTTTTTATTTCACCTTTATTTAACCAGGTAGGCTAGTTGAGAACAAGTTCTCATTTGCAACTGCGACCTGGCCAAGATAAAGCATAGCAGTGTGAACAGACAACAACACAGAGTTACACATGGAGTAAACAATAAACAAGTCAATAACATGGTAGAAAAAAGAGAATCTATATACAATGTGTGCAAAAGGCATGAGGTAGGCAATAAATCGAATAATTACAATTTAGCAGATTAACACTGGAGTGATAAATCATCAGATGATCATGTGCAAGAAGAGATACTGGTGTGCAAAAGAGCAGAAAAGTAAATAAATAAAAGCAGTATGGGGGTGAGGTAGGTAAATTGGGTGGCTAGTTTACAGATGGACTATGTACAGCCGCAGCTATCGGTTAGCTGCTCGGATAGCAGATTTTTAAAGTTGTTGAGGGAGATAAAAGTCTCCAACTTCAGAGATTTTTGCAATTCGTTCCAGTCGCAGGCAGCAGAGAACTGGAAGGAAAGGCGTCCAAATGAGGTTTTGGCTTTAGGGATGATCAGTGAGATACACCTGCTGGAGCGCGTGCTACGGGTGGGTGTAGCCATCGTGACCAGTGAACTGAGATAAGGCGGCACTTTACCTAGCATAGCCTTGTAGATGACCTGGAGCCAGTGGGTCTGACGACGAACATGTAGCGAGGGCCAGCCAACGAGAGGATACAGGTCGCAGTGGTGGGTCGTATAAGGTGCTTTAGTAACAAAACGGATGGCACTGTGATAAACTGCATCCAGTTTGCTGAGTAGAGTATTGGAAGCTATTTTGTAGATGACATCGCCGAAGTCGAGGATCGGTAGGATAGTCAGTTTTACTAGGGTAAGTTTGGCGGCGTGAGTGAAGGAGGCTTTGTTGCGGAATAGAAAGCCGACTCTAGATTTGATTTTGGATTGGAGATGTTTGACATGAGTCTGGAAGGAGAGTTTGCAGTCTAGCCAGACACCTAGGTACTTATAGATGTCCACATATTCTAGGTCGGAACCGTCCAGGGTGGTGATGCTAGTCGGGCGTGCGGGTGCAGGCAGCGAACGGTTGAAAAGCATGCATTTGGTTTTACTAGCGTTTAAGAGCAGTTGGAGGCCACGGAAGGAGTGTTGTATGGCATTGAAGCTCGTTTGGAGGTTAGATAGCACAGTGTCCAGGGAAGGGCCGGAAGTATACAGAATGGTGTCGTCTGCGTAGAGGTGGATCAGGGAATCGCCCGCAGCAAGAGCAACATCATTGATGCATACAGAGAAAAGAGTCGGCCCGAGAATTGAACCCTGTGGTACCCCATAGAGACTGCCAGAGGACCGGACAACATGCCCTCCGATTTCACACACTGAACTCTGTCTGCAAAGTAGTTGGTGAACCAGGCAAGGCAGTCATTAGAAAAACCGAGGCTATTGAGTCTGCCGATAAGAATATGGTGATTGACAGAGTCGAAAGCCTTGGCCAGGTCGATGAAGACGGCTGCACAGTAATGTATTTTATCGATGGCGGTTATGATATCGTTTAGTACCTTGAGCGTGGCTGAGGTGCACCCGTGACCGGCTCGGAAACCGGATTGCACAGCGGAGAAGGTACGGTGGGATTCGAGATGGTCAGTGATCTGTTTGTTGACTTGGCTTTCGAAGACCTTAGCTAGGCAGGGCAGGATGGATATAGGTCTGTAACAGTTTGGGTCCAGGGTGTCTCCCCCTTTGAAGAGGGGGATGACAGCGGCAGCTTTCCAATCCTTGGGGATCTCAGATGATACGAAGGAGAGGTTGAACAGGCTGGTAATAGGGTGGCGACAATGGCGGCGGACAGTTTCAGAAATAGGGGGTCCAGATTGTCAAGCCCAGCTGATTTGTATGGGTCCAGGTTTTCCAGCTCTTTCAGAACATCTGCTATCTGGATATGGGTAAAGGAGAAGCTGGGGAGGCTTGGGCGAGTAGCAGCGGGGGGGGCGGGGCTGTTGGCCAAGGTTGGAGTCGCCAGGAGGAAGGCATGGCCAGCCATTGAGAAATGTTTGTTGAAGTTTTCGATTATCACGGACTTATCAGTGGTGACCGTGTTATCTAGCCTCAGTGCAGTGGGCAGCTGGGAGGAGGTGCTCTTGTTTTCCATGGACTTTACAGTATCCCAGAACTTTTTGGAGTTAGAGCTACAGGATGCAAATTTCTGCTTGAAAAAGCTGGCCTTTGCTTTCCTGACTGACTGCGTGTATTGGTTCCTGACTTCCCTGAACAGTTGCATATCGCGGGGGCTCTTCGATGCTATTGCAGTTCGCCACAGGATGTTTTTGTGCTGGTCGAGGGCAGTCAGGTCTGGAGTGAACCAAGGGCTATATCTGTTCTTGGTTCTGCATTTTTTGAACGGAGCATGCTTGTCTAATATGGTGAGGAAGTAACTTTTAAAGAATGACCAGGCATCCTCAACTGACGGGATGAGGTCAATATCCTTCCAGGGTACCCGGGCCAGGTCGATTAGAAAGGCCTGCTCGCAGAAGTGTTTTAGGGAGTGTTTGACAGTGATGAGGAAATTACAAACTACAGAAGCCTTTTTAAACCTAAAATACGTTTTAAAAGTCCCTGCGTTGCAGGAATGTTATCCTGCAACATTGTGATCAAATTAAGATCCTACATCTGTAGCTCTGATACCCTGTGGCGCCGTCAACAACACTTCCATCAGATTGCATGTATGAAATAAATGATACTGTAATGGGTGCGTGCTGGTGGCAGAGAAGTCAGGCGCAGGAAAGTGAACTTGGTATAAACGGAGCAGTTTAATAAATGCTAAAAAACTCTGAACCAATATATACAAAAATAATATAAAAGGGAACAAAACCCGTCGCACCCAGAACACGACTTGCACAAAACATACAACAAACAATCACAGACACAGACATGAGGGGAAACAGAGGGTTAAATACACAACATGTAATTGATGGGATTGAAACCAGGTGTGATGGAAGACAAGACAAAATCAATGGAAAATGAAAAATGGATCCTTTGATGGCTAGAAGGTCAGTGAAGTCGACCGCCGAACACCGCCCGAACAAGGAGAGGGGCCAACTTCGGCGGAAGTCGTTACAGATACATGTTATGGTTGATGTCGTTTTTAAGATCACAAAATGAGGCAAAGGGGTTAGGAAATAGGACTCTAGAGAAGAAAGGAGGTATAGCAATATGTAGAACTGTGATCCACATAAACATAGGAGGTAATCTGCTGAACTAACAGTTGATTGATGATGCTGTAAAAATATTTGATCAGTAGTGACATGAGTCAGACTATCTATTGTGGCCTGAGACATTTTCAGACGTCTGGTGACTAGGGTCTCTTTCTCTTCCTGTCCTTTCAACAGATCTTAGAGTGGATTTATATTCTTAATAAAATCATGATTGTTTCTAAACGACATATAAAGGAATCATCAATACACTTAAAATCACAATACACTACAGTAGTGTTACTCTATAGGGATGTATGTAGAACCATATAATTAGGAATTACAATTAGGATCTCTATGTGTAAAACCTACTCTCTCCATTCCTACTGTTAGAAATGGATGTTCACCAAGTCTTCAATGGGAAACACATTAAAGAAGCTTTTAGCGTCACAGACATGATGTTTAAATAACATCTGTTTTTTTTATTTTGTGTTTCAGGGAATATTATATCCCACACACTAGATTTACCACCAGTGGGGTGTGAAGAAAAACAGAAGGGCAGAAACAGAAAAATGTGTGGAAATCTCCACTGTAAAAATATGTCTTATGTTACCTGTTCAAATAGGATTTCATTGGGATACTCCCATCAAAGGCTTTCAGACGGTTACACATCTAATAATCAGGGATCATGTTCACGAGTGCTAGTAGAGAGGGGACTCATTACGTTTATATGACATAGAAACATAAATGGAGCAAGTATGTATTAACTGGTTTATTAGCATAGCCTTTGGTTTAGAGGGCAACAGAGACTGATAATCTGCACCATGGTGGAATCTAGCTGTATATAGTGAAAGTATAAAGCAGAGGAGAAGCAAACAGGCCGTATTAAGCCCTCTACTGAGTTCATGTATTTTGACCAGCATTATTACACAGCATCGTAACACTGTCTATTCCATTCATTTTCTATTCATTTCCAGTCAGAAAAGACATGAGCTCTGTGCTGTAAAACAATTTCCCAAATGATGCTTTCCTGTTCTGCCCCTGAACAAGGCAGTTAACCCACTGTTCCTAGGCTGTCATTGTAAATAATAATTTGTTCTTAGCTGACTTGCCTAGTTAAATAAAGGTTAAATAAAAAAATATATATAATAAATAAAATGGCGCCGCAGCAGAAGGCAGACATTTTACGTGCCCCCAACCGATTGTGTTTTTTTGTTCGTTTATCTGTGTTTTTTGTAACTTATTTTTTAAACTATTTTTGTAACTTATTTTTTTACTCTTTTTGTACATAATGTTGCCGCAACCATCCTTAATGACCGAAAATAACTTCTTGACATCAGGACTGCAATTACTCACCACAGTCTAGCAGAATCCTTTTTCTTCTTTCACGACTCTGACGAGCCCGAGGCGGAGGATATACGGCTCCCTCGGGAACAGGCCCCGACCCCAGTGATCTGCGTAAAGGAGGCGGAGAAATAGAGGCCGGAGGGCGGGCTGCCTTCTGAGGAGAAGGAGGCGATCGAATAAACCCCCATTCCTGTCACGAACGTCGTAATCCTCCTCGTCTGAGGAGGAGTGAGGATCGGACCAAAACGCAGCGTGGTTAGAATACATACTTAATTTAATAAACGAAGACGAAACGAAGAACACTTGACAAACTATACAAAACAACAAACGAACGTGAAGCTATATAACAAATAGTGCTGACACTAAAACACTACACATAGACATAGACATAGACAATAACCCACAACCCACAATACAAAACAGGCTAACCAAATTTGGTTCCCAATCAGAGACAACGCAAAACACCTGTCTCTGATTGAGAACCATATCAGGCCAAACACAGAAATAGACAAACCAGACAAACAACATAGAATGCCCACACAGATCACACCCTGACCAACCAAAACATAAAACATACAAAGCAAACTCTGGTCAGGGCGTGACAATTCCTCTCAATTCTGCTCGCAAACATGCAATCTTTGGACAATAAAATGGACAAGTTATTGGGAAAATTAAACTATCAACGGCACATTAAAAACTGTACAATCTTTTGCTTCACGGAGTCGTGGCTGAACGACGAGAGTATCAACATACAGCTGGTTGGTTATGTGATGTACCGGTAGGATAAAACAGCAGCGTCTCGTAAGACAAGGGGAGGCGATATCTAATGAAGACTCGAGCCATTGCTCGCATGAGGTAGAGTTTCTCATAATAAGCTGCAGACTACATTACCTACCAAGAGAGTTTTCATCTCTATTCTTTGTAGCTGTTAATACCACCACAGTCAGAGCCTGGCACCAAGACATTTTGAATGAGCTGTACTCCGCCATAAGCAAACAAGAAAACGCTCACCCAGAGGCGGCGCTCCTAGTAGCCGGGGACTTTAATGCAGGAAATCTTAAATCAGTTTTACCTCATTTCTATCAACATGTTAAATGTTGATAGAAATTAGAGGGAAAATAACTCTGGACCACCTATACTCCACACACAGAGATGCATACAAAGCTTTCCCTCGCCCTCCATTTGGCAAATCTGACAATCATTTTATCCTCCTGATTCCCGCTTACAAGCAAAAATTAAAGCAGGATGCACCAGTGACTAGATCAATAAAACAGTGGTCAGGTGAAGCAGATGCTAAGCTACAGGACTGTTTTGCTAGCACAGATTGGAATATGTTCCGGGATTCTTCCAATGGTATTGAGGAGTTCACCTCATCTGTCATTGGCTTCATCAATAAGTGCATCGATGACGTCGTCCCCACAGTGACCCAACCAGAAACCATGGATTTCAGGCAGCATCCGCACTGACCTAAAGAATAGAGCTGCCGCTTTCAAGGAATGGGACTCTAACCCGGAAGCTTATAAGAAATACCACTATGCCCTCCGACAAACCATCAAACAGGCAAAGCGTCAATACAGGACTTATATCAAGTTGTACTACACCAGCTCTGACGCTCGTCGGATGTGGCGGGGCCTGCAAACCATTACAGACTACAAAGGGAAGCACAGCCGAGAGCTGCCCAGTGACACAAGCCTACCGGACGAGCTAAACTACTTCTATGCTCGCTTCGAGGCAAATAACACTGAAACATGCATGAGATCACCAGCTGTACCGGAAGACTGTGTGATCACACTCTCTGCAGCCGATGTGAGTAAGACCTTTAGACAGGTCAACATTCACAAGGCCGCGGGGCCAGGCAGATTACCAGGACGTGTACTGCGAGCATGCGCTGACCAACTAGCAAGCGTCTTCACTGACATTTTCAACCTCTCCCTGTCCGAGTCTGTAATACCAACATGTTTTAAGCAGACCACCATAGTCCCTGTGCCCAAGAACACTAAGGTAACCTGCCTAAAGCGACCCATAGCACTCACATCTGTAGCCATGAAGTGCTTTGATAGGCTGGTCATGGCTCACATCAACACCATCATCCCAGAAACCCTAGACCCACTCCAATTTGCATACAGCCAGAACAGATTCACAGATGATGCAGTCTCTATTAAACTCCACACTGCCCTTTCCCAACTGGACAGAAGGAACACCTATGTGAGAATGCTATTCATTGACTACAGCTCAGCGTCCAACACCGTAATGCCCTCCAAGCTCACCAATAAGCTATGGACCCTGGGACTAAACGCAACTGGATCCTGAACTTCCTGACGGCCCCCCCCCCCCCCCCCCAGGTGGTAAGGGTAGGTAACAACACATCCACACTGGTTCTCAACACAGGGACTCCTCAGGGGTGCGTGCTCAGCCCCATCCTGTACTCCTTGTTCACTCATGACTGCACCGCTAGGCACGACTCCAACACCATCATTACATTTGCATATGACACAACAGTGGTAGGCCTGATCACCAACAACAACAAGACAGCCTATAGGGATTAGGTCAGAGACCTGGCCGTGTGGTGCCAGGACAACAACCTCTCCCTCAACGTGATCAAGACAAAGGAGATGATTGTGTACTACAAGAAAAAGAGGACCCGAGCACGACCCCATTCTCATCGACGGGGCTGCAGTGGAGCAGGTTGAGACATGGTCCAAGCACACCATGACAGTCGTGAAGCAGACACGACAAAACCTATTTCCCCTCAGTAGACTGAAAAGATTTGGCATGGGTCCTCAGATCCTCAAAAGGTTCTACAGCTGCACCATCAAGAGCATCCTGATTGATTACATCACTGTGGCCAAGCTTCCTGCCATCCAGGACCTCTATACTAGGCGGTGTCAGAGGAAGGCCCTGAAAATTGTCAAAGACTCCAGCCACCCTAGTCATAGACTGTTCTCTCTGCTACCACACGGCAAGCGGTACCGGAGCGCCAAGTCTAGGTCCAAGAGGCTTCTAAACAGCTTCTACCCCCAAGCCATAAGACTCCTGAACATCTAGTCAAATGGCTACCCAGTCTATTCACATTGCCCACACCTCCCCTCTCCACACCACTGCCACTCTCTGTTGTCATCAATGCATAGTCACTTTAATTAACTTTACCTACATGTACATTCTACCTCAACTAACCGGTGCCCCCGCACATTGACTCTGTACCGGCACCCCCCTGTATATATTGTTATTTTTTACTGCTCCTCTTTAATTACGTGTTACTTTTATATATTTTCTTATCCATATTTTTTGAAACTGTGCTGTCGTTTAGGGGCTCGTAAGTAAGCATTAAGGTCTACCTACATCTGTTGTATTCGGCACATGTGACTAATAAAATGTGATTTATTTTGATTTTGATTTGATGTACTCTATACTGCTAATGTACTCTATACTCATTGTTTGATGTGCAGAGAGGAGATATGAGGAAGTAGCCTCTGTTGACCCAACTCTCCATCCCAACTGTGATGGATGAAGCAAAAGCACACATATCAGTAATATCTGTATTGCATGAACTTTCCATACATACACAGTCCATATATGTATGACCAGATGTATGTCTCTGTGTATGACATATGCCTTAATTTCCTCTACTATACAACAATGGAGCAGAGAACATAATGATTTGAAGGCTCCCAGTCCTCTGTTCCAAAGGTCCTGGTCTGATATATGGAAAAGGATTATCAAAGAGGAATTCCTCTGACTCCTGTACAGAGAGCCGAGAGCATGAATCAGAGTTACGAGAAAGAGATCTGAACTCTGCTGCACTTAATGGAACAAGTGACATGTGTTGCTCTAATGTTCCGCTCGATTGATCAGAAACTTGGCCCCAGAAAAATCTGGTCTTTCGGGGTTTTCTCTCCCAAACAGATGTTTTAAAGCCCTCTGCATTTTGGAAGAGGCCAGTTCATTTTGATAGTGGGAATACAAAGAATTTGCTTCACTATTAGTCCCTTGGTTGCTGATCCTAATCAGAAGTCCCTTACTACTGTCTTTCCCTAAAGGGTTATATCTAGAAGAAGTCAATGTTTTGATGTCAAATTCACAATCAGTGGACTGCAATTCTTGTGAAATTGATGGGTTCCTTCAACGTATTTTCAGTTACTTTTTAGGACGTTCTTTTCCATGAAACATAGTTTTTATTTATTTAAAGGACTACGCAATCACGTTTGGCCAACAAAAACATTTTCCAAAATCTATTTTAATTTCCATAAGCAAAGAAAGCTCTCATACCTAAACTAATGTCAGAGGATCTCTCTACCCCAAAAGCAGGAGATAATGTATACTATCACCTGCTAAATTTAACAAAGTGAAGAAGCGATGAGCGTCAATTTACTGAGGTGGATGCTATTTCTCTGTCAGGTTTGTTTAGACACGAGACTATCCTCTCCAAACAAATGTGCTCTCTTGGGACAAGAAAACTCCTCAGTGTGTTTTTCTCTAAACAGAATGTAGTGTTTTCAGCATAAGTCACAGGACCAGCTTGTGGCCAGCATAAACACTTCTTCCTAAGCCAAACTAAGAGAGAGCGAGAGAGAGAGAGAGAGAGAGAGAGAGAGAGAGAGAGAGAGAGAGAGAGAGAGAGAGAGAGAGAGAGAGAGAGAGAGAGAGAGAGAGAGAAGAGGGGTGCAGCTAGGTCATGACTGCGACATTAGATCCCTTACACCTTCCCTTCGCTTGGTGCCTGGCTGGGTGTTTTGGGGGAAAAGTTGAAGACAAGGCCTTGCGTCCTTGTGCTATGTCCCGAGGAGTGGACAGCCTGTTTCCATTTAATGGTGAGCAAGTTCACCTTACCAGTGAACATGCTGTCCTGAACTACAGGCAAACATGTTGATTTTGCGTGCCTTTCAGACGGAATGGGTGTCTTGGCTCAAACAGAGGAAAATAGGTAGGAGGCACAGCACAAAACATATTTGTTTTGTGTGTCCAATTAGACAACACACCAGAGATGTCAAGTACACCTTCAGTTGGAGAAGATGCTGAGGAGAATAGAACTAGACATCCTGAGAGAGAGAAACACATACAGGCTCAGGCTGACAGTGTGGAGGTTTAGCGTGTGACAAAGAGCAGGCCTTCTCTTCTGGGACAGTCTGGAGGCGGACCGCATCAAAGAGACAAACAGATCCTGAAGGTTTCATCTTCACACTCTCTCTGTTTAGAAGCCTTGTCAGACAGCCCACTCACATATTCATGTTTGTTGAATGCTCTCACTGGGCCTCTGGAGACACCACTGCCAAACTCTGACTGGCTCACGGCTGAACTTCTTCACGCCAACGCTACGCTGTAGGTCTCTGTCAGCAAATTATTGAGATAAGTGTGGCAAGGCAAGGGGGGCTGGTAGAGATTTTGAGTAGCAGAGTTTCTACGTCTAAGATGAGGTTTCAACCACATCTCTGCAAATTGCTATTACAGAGTATTTCATTGGACATATTTTCCAGAGACAGCATGCTTGATGCTTGTTGCCGATATGTGACACTATCTCAACTTTTCCAAGCTGTACCAATGAACCATACATAATATCAGGCTAAGTGAACGTTGGCTAAGATTTCTTGAAAATAATTTCACAATATTTATTCTATTATCATTAAATGCTTAGGTTTCATTAGCCGATATGAGCAAAGGGGAAACTGTTTTGGACTCTCTCCCAAAATGTCGCCAAGAGAAGGACTGGAAATCCCTCATGCTTTTCCATAGCCTTCTAATCGCTTAATTAAAACCAACTCTCGGACATCCTTCACATCTGCACACACACATGGTGAACAAATGACTTAATCTCTTGAAAAATTGTGGTATTGGCACAAGGGTGTGTACTGGTGGAAGTTTAAATCTTACGCTGACATAATATATTGAACAAAAATATAAATGCAACATGTAAAGTGTTGGTCGCATGTTTCATGAGAATTCCTTTTCCATTCGCACAAAAAGCTTATCTTTTACATCCTTGTTAGTGAGCATTTCTCCTTTGCTAAGATAATCAATCCGCTTGAAGTTTGTGGCATATCAAGAAGTTGATTAAACAGCATGATCATTACACAGGTGCACCTTGTGCTGGGGACAATAAAAGGCCACTCTAAAATGTGCAGTTTTGTCACACAACAGAATGCCACAGATGTCTCAAGTTTTGAGGGAGCGTGCAATTGGCATGTTGACTGCAGGAATGTCCACCAGAGCTGTTGCCAGATAATTCTATGTTAATTTCTCTACCATAAGCAGCCTCCAACGTCGTTTTAGAGAATTTGTCAGTACGTCCAACCGACCTCACAACCGCAGACCAGGTGTAACCACTACAGCCCAGGACCTCCACATCCAGCTTCTCTACCTGCAGGATTGTCTGAGACCAGCCACCCGGACAGCTGATGAAACTGAGAGCTATTTTTGTGTGGAAAAATGTATTCTGATTGGCTGGGCCTGGCTCTCAAGTGGGGGGGCCTATGCCCCCCAGGCCCACCCATGGCTACGCCCCTGCCCAGTCATGTGAAATCCGTAGATCAGGGTCTAATATATTTATTTTAGTTGACTGATTTCATTATATGAACTATAACTCAGTAAAATCTTAGAAATTGTTGCATGTTGTGTTTATATTTTTGTTCAGTATACAAGGGATGCAACATCAATCATACTAAGTCTACTTGTAGAAGCATGTTCATTCCACACTTTTGACCCTATTCATGCCATATTGTTGATGGTGTTCTCGGCAATTGTTTTGATTATTTTTATAAAAACCTGATGAACAGACACAACAGTCAGACATAACATGACCTTGACCTGGCCCTGACTACACCCAGTCTTATATACCTGTGTAACACTCTTCAGGTAAAATTTTTTATGTTGGTGTCTGATTTGCTCATCCAAGAGAATTCAATTCATCATGCCTCCTCCTCCGACATGCATCTATGTTCCTTGATTGAACAGGAATGCAGTGTGAAGGCTGTCTGGCATTTGGAACAGTCTGTTATTCATAGTGGGGAAAATGATGAAAGAGGAGAGGTACTTACAGGAATACAGGGATATTTGTCCATTATACATAAATAATTCACGAGCTGAGAGCTGCGAGAATAGTAAGAAAGCACAGACGTGAAGGGAGAGCTAACTTCAGTCCAGAACTTCATTCCATGTCAGATTCCTATCCTAGTGCTGACATGCATTGGATAGTAGACTCAGCACGGGAGAGACTGTGTTCCCAGACCCTTTGACCTCAAGAACATTGTGTCCTCGTTACCTTATGAAGTACCATATTGAGGAATCCCACTGAGCTTTTCCTTGGATGATTATCATCTTTAAGGTATGTTATACAATCGGTAAGAGAAAACCTCAACTACACAAGAGAGAGGAATATAGAGGGTTATAGAACAGCCTGGATTTGGTTTTGTTTTCTCTTGTTTAAGTGACAGGTGTAATTATAAAGTATAGCTCAACATTAGTTGAGAATAATTAATTCCAAACTATGTCTCTTTGTTCGATCGCACATTTGACATCTTGTGAAATTCATCACTATACATTTTTTTCTCTATTGATGTGGAACCAATGTTGTTAGTGTTTCTTTGTACCGTATGCCATCATCTCTCTGGTCATGGAACTCAACAATAGGTCCAGTTGGGAACCCAAGCAGTGCCCCAGGGATCCTAAGATCTGTGATGTCCGGTCAAAGACATATGCGTTTCCTGTTTTTCTCTCACTCCTCTTGGTTGTTTTAAATTACCATGGAAAATCTTTGCTCTTCGGATTAGAAACAAATGTCTTTGTGAGGCTGAGGATCAAGATAAGGAGGTCCCAAGGCCCAAAGCGTGTCCTGAAACTGATTAATTTATTGAAACATTTGGATTATCAGAATGGACAATCACCCTGAACCTTGGTTTAACGGTTGCGTGCGAGAAAATGGGACCAAGGATGAGGAGATTATTCTTTCAAAATGGCTGGAATTGTTAATACAAAACAACTTGTTGAATAGCTAGATAAATTGTGTTTAATAATTTTGTATTATTACAATGTCTTAACTTTCATTTTAAAGCAAAATATCTTGTCTCTGGCTAAAGCCAGTCAGAGGAAAACAGCTACATTTAGATTAGTTTGGCCAGAGGTTTATTGAAGCAGTACTCCTTCTGCATCTACTGTCATTATTAGTCATTCCAATAATATTATAAGAAAGATTACACAAAAGCTAGGTAAGTCATCATATAAAAAGGGATCTAGTAAGCAACTGTATACTAGTCTGAGATTTGGATTCAGATAACTCAGAAACATTTCATTGATGCAGATGTTCGCAAAATCAATCCAAGTATTATTTTTTTTAAACAACTCAATGTCATTATAAAAACACTTGATAAAGTATTCCGTAAAGAAGAGGTCTATCTGTCAGCTATCCCAGAGGATCTTCAGTCATAGCAGAGAGAGCTGAAAATACACCTGCAGCCAAGTCATGAAACTAATAAATCACTGTGGATTAAAACATGTCTGGTATCAAATGTCTGATGGCTTGCGTGTGAGAGAAGACACCAGAGACCAGCTTATCCCATGACATCCATCATACAACCCCAAATCCAGCTGAGACCCAGCAAATCATTTTTGTCTTCTCTAGTGGACATGAGTTCTTGGTCAGTATCTCGGAGGCCATACAAGCCACTGTATTAAGTCCTGTTGTCCCTTTGAGAGGACTCTGGGATTCTGGGCTTTTCAATTATATCACATATGTGGGGGTGTGACCTTGACAACTGTATCTTGATGGTTCTTTAAAAAATGTCTGCAGTCAAAATGTTCACATTTTATGGACATTTTAAAAGAAGTGTGTATAATTATTAATTATCATTTTTTTGAGTTTGATACTCAAACTGTTTCTGGTAAGTGAATATCCCAGGAATAGTTAAATGAGTTGTCAGGACTCTGTAATAATTTTGTCACATTAAATAAGAGCTAAATAAGAGCTTATCAAGAAATGTCCTCTGTAGTGGACATCTGGATGCCGCAACTATGTATTTCACCTACTATAGCCATTGACTGTAATGTAGATTTTTTTATATTTACGTCCTAATGACCACTACAGAAGACAATTTTGCATTTACAATAAAATATAAATAACAATAACTTGTGTTATGTAAACACCTTTTCCTGTGACTGTCTCCACCCCCTCCTGTTGTCACTTATTTTCCCCAGTGTATTTATCCCTGTGTTTCCTGTCTCTCTGTGCCAGTTCGTCTTGTATGTTTAGTCAAGTCAACCAGCGTGTTTTTCCCGTACTCCTTTTGCTATTCTCTTTTTCTAGTCCTCCCGGTTTTGACCCTTGCCTGTTTCTGGACTCTGTACCCGCCTGCCTGACCATTCTGCCTGCCTTGACCACGAGCCTGTCTGCCACTCTGTACCTCCTGGACTCTGATCTGGTTTTGACCTTTTTGCCTGTCCATACCATTCTCTTTCCTACACCTTTGGATTAATAAACATTGTAAGACTCCAACCATCTGCCTCCTGTGTCTGCATCTGGGTCTCGCCTTGTGTCTTGATTCTCAGGAGGATATAATGACTACACAGTAAGATCTATTTCATCTAAACTCCCTTTTTCTGGACCCTGTCTTTCAAAGATAATTCGTAAAAATCTAAATAACTTCACAGATCAACACTGTTTCCCATGCTTGTTCAATGAACCATAAACAATTAATGAACATCCACCTGTGGAACGATTGTTAAGACACTAACAGCTTACAGACGGTAGGCAATTAAGGTCACAGTTATGAAAACTTAGGACACTGGAGAGGCCTTTCTACTGACTCTGAAAAACACAAAAGAAAGATGCCCAGGGTCCATGCTCATCTGCGTGAACGTGCCTTGGGCGGCATGATGTGGGCGGCAGATGTGGCCAGGGCAATAAATTGCAATGTCCGTACTGTGAGACGCCTAAGACAGCGCTACAAGGAGACAGGACGGACAGCTGATCATCCTCGCAGTGGCAGACCACGTGTAACAACACATGCACAGGATCGGTACATCCGAACATCACACCTGCGGGACAGGTACAGGATGGCAACAACAACTGCCTGAGTTACACCAGGAACGCACAATCCCTCCATCAGTGCTCAGACTGTCCGCAATAGGCTGAGAGAGGCTGGACTGAGGGCTTGTAGGCCTGTTGTAAGGCAGGTCCTCACCAGACATCACCAGCCACAACGTCGCCTAAGGGCACAAAACCAATGTCGCTGGACCAGAAAAGTGCTCTTCTCTGACGAGTCGCGGTTTTGTCTCACCAGGGGTGATGGTCGGATTTACATTTATCATCAAAGGAATGAGCGTTACACCGAGGCCTGTACTCTGGAGTGGGATCGATTTGGAGGTGGAGGGTCCGTCATGGTCTCGGGCGGTGTGTCACAGCATCATCGGACTGAGCTTGTTGTCATTGCAGGCAATCTCAACACTGTGCGTTACAGAGAAGACATCCTCCTCCCTCATGTGGTACCCTTCCTGCAGGCTCATCCTGACATGACCCTCCAACATGACAATGCCACCAGCCATACTGCTCATTCTGTGCGTGATTTCCTGCAAGACAGGAATGTCAGTGTTCTGCCATGGCCAGCGAAAAGCCCGGATCTCAATCCCATTGAGCACATCTGGGACCTGTTGGATCAGAGGGTGAGGGCTAGGGCCATTCCCCCCAGAAATATTCAGGAACTTGTAGGTGCCTTAGTGGAAGAGTGGGGTAACATCTCACAGCAAGTACTGGCAAATCTGGTGCAGTCCATAAGGAGGAGATGCACTGCAGTACTTAATGCAGCTGGTGGCCACACCAGATACTGACTGTTACTTTTGATTTTGATGTGTCCCTTTGTTCAGGGACACATTATTCCATTTCTGTTAGTCACATGTCTGTGGAACTTGTTCAGTTTATGTCTGAGTTGTTGAATCTTGTTATGTTCTTACGAATATTTACACGTTAAGTTTGCTGAAAATTAACACAGTTGACAGTGAGAGGACGTTTATTTTTTTTTGCTGAGTTTACATGGTTAGCTTAAAGTGGGAACTATAGGCCATATTTAATGAATAGTGTACATTTATGTGTGTACTATCTCTGTGTAACGGCTGTCGTCTTCCTCCTCTTCCTCGGACGAGGAGAGGAGAGAAGGATCGGTGGACCAATACGCAGCAAGGTATGATGACATAAAGTAATTTATTGAAACACAAAGACGAATACGAAAACACTTGGAAAATTACAAAATAAGAAAACGACGTAGACGAAACCTGAACATGAACTTACATAACTACACGTAGAACTCACGGACAGGAACAGACTACATCAAACGAATGAACAGCCAAACAGTCCCGTACGGTACAGACACGGACGACACAGGAGACAATCACTCACAAACAAACAGTGAGAACAACCTACCTTAATATGACTCTCAATTAGAGGAAAACGCAAAACACCTGCCTCTAATTAAGAGCCATACCAGGCAACCCAAAACCAACATAGAAACAGACAACATAGAATGCCCACCCGAACTCACGTCCTGACCAACTAACACATACAACAAACTAACAGAAATAGGTCAGGAACGTGACATAACCCCCCCCTTAAGGAGCGAACTCCGGGCGCACCAGCACAAAGACCAGGGGAGGGTCTGGGTGGGCATCTGACCACGGTGGTGGCTCAGGCTCCGGACGCTGTCCCCACACCACCATAGTCACTCCCCGCTTCTGTATCCCCCTCCCAATGACCACCCTCCAACTAAAACCACCTAAATGAATGGGCAGCACCGGGATAAGGGCCAGCACCGAGCTGAGGGACTCTGGCAGGTCCGGGCTGAGGGACTCTGGCAGGTCCGGGCTGAGGGACTCTGGCAGGTCCGGGCTGAGGGACTCTGGCAGGTCCGGGCTGAGGGACTCTGGCAGGTCCGGGCTGAGGGACTCTGGCAGGTCCGGGCTGAGGGACTCTGGCAGGTCCTGGCTGGACGGCTCTGGCAGGTCCTGGCTGGACGGCTCTGGCAGGTCCTGGCTGGACGGCTCTGGTAGGTCCTGGCTGGACGGCTCTGGCAGGTCCTGGCTGGACGGCTCTGGCAGGTCCTGGCTGGACGGCTCTGGCAGGTCCTGGCTGGACGGCCCTGGCAGGTCCTGGCTGGACGGCCCTGGCTGGTCCTGGCTGGACGGCCCTGGCTGGTCCTGGCTGGACGGCCCTGGCTGGTCCTGGCTGGACGGCCCTGGCTGGTCCTGGCTGGACGGCCCTGGCTGGTCCTGGCTGGACGGCCCTGGCTGGTCCTGGCTGGACGGCTCTGGCTGGTCCTGGCTGGACGGCTCTGGACAGACGGGCAGCTCTGTAGAGAGGAGACGGAGAGACAGCCTGGTGCGTGGTATAGGCACTGGCTGCGCTGGAGAGGAGGAAACAGCTGGAGAGAGAACCCGGAGAGACAGCCTGGTACGGGGGGCTGCCACCGGAGGACTGGTACATGGAGGTGGCACCGGGTATACCGGACCGTGAAGGAGGACACGTGCTCTTGAGCACCGAGCCTGCCCAACCTTACCAGGTTGAATGGTGCCCGTAGCCCTGCCAGTGCGGCGAGGTGGAATAGCCCGCACTGGGCTATACTGGCGAACCGGGGACACCATTCGTAAGGCTGGTGCCATGTATGCCGGCCCGAGGAGACGCACTGGTGGCCAGATGCGTTGGGCCGGCTTCATGACACCCGGCTCGATGCCCAACTTAGCCCTACCAGTGCGGCGAGGTGGAATAGCCCGCACTGGGCTAAGCACGCGTACTGGGGACACCGTGCGCTTTACCGCATAACACGGTGTCTGACCAGTACGACGCCCTCTCACTCCACGGTAAGCACGGGGAGTTGGCTCAGGTATCCTACCCGGCCTTGCCACACTCCTCGTGTGCCCCCCCCCCCCCCCCAAGACATTTTTGGGTCAGACTCTCGGGCTCCCAACCGCGTCGCCGCGCTGCCTCCTCATACCAGCGCCTCTCTGCCTTCGCTGCTTCCAACTCCGCCTTGGGACGGCGATATTCCCCTGGCTGAACCCAGGGTCCTTTACCGTCCAGGATCTCCTCCCAAGTCCAGGAGTCCTGGTTGCTCTGTTGAGCTCTCCCCCGCTGCTTGGTCCTAGTTTGGTGGGTGATTCTGTAACGGCTGTCGTCTTCCTCCTCTTCCTCGGACGAGGAGAGGACAGAAGGATCGGTGGACCAATACGCAGCAAGGTATGATGACATAAAGTAATTTATTGAAACACAAAGACGAATACGAAAACATTTGGAAAATTACAAAATAAGAAAACGACGTAGACGAAACCTGAACATGAACTTACATAACTACACGTAGAACTCACGGACAGGAACAGACTACATCAAACGAAAGAACAGCCAAACAGTCCCGTATGGTACAGACACGGACGACACAGGAGACAATCACCCACAAACAAACAGTGAGAACAACCTACCTTAATATGACTCTCAATTAGAGGAAAACGCAAAACACCTGCCTCTAATTAAGAGCCATACCAGGCAACCCAAAACCAACATAGAAACAGACAACATAGAATGCCCACCCAAACTCACGTCCTGACCAACTAACACATACAACAAACTAACAGAAATAGGTCAGGAACGTGACACTCTGACATGTGCAAACAGATAGCGACCCATAGACAATCTGCTGTGCATTCAGTTCACTAATGGGGTATGCTATTTTAACAAGGGACAAAGTAGAGTCAGAAGCAGACCTTGTGTAGGTATCAGATAGCAGTCGCGTGCCATGGCATAGGCTAGGCCTTTATAGTTTTTGCTTCAAATGTACCTAGCAGATTGTCTTTTCTTTTGTTCTGCCTTTCAAATAATTAACATCTCTAATCGGAGTTTGAGATGGTATCAGTTTTCTGCAGTTCCTCCATTCACAGTAAACAGGCTGAAACATCTCAGATGTCCTCAAACATAATAGGGCTATATTCACATGGCTTGATTCAAGCAGTGCTTTGTTCTGTCCAGTCAATGGGAAAGTACACATGAGGACAACCCAGTTGGCACATAACGTTCTGAGAACCATTTCTTAGAGCTTGGTGAGAGTGTGGTTGTCCTATCGTTATTTTCCATACAACCTTGCCGGAACTTTCGGGTAATGGTGAAGGACAGTTTCTTGGCTTAGGAACAATCTCAGCACATTTAAGGAACTTGACAAAAAAACTTTATTTTCTTGGTTTTTCATTACTTTAACAGAACATTTCCAAAAATATCAAACATTTTATTTAAATGTTGGTAATGTTCCAGGAATGTTCTCTAACTGGTGTTCCATTGGGAATGTTCTCAAATAGTTCAGAGAACGTAAAGAATTTCAATTCTTTAGCATAACATTTCCTACAGGTTTCCTCATGGTTCTATTTAAAGTCATGTTCTCAAACTGTTCCGAGAATGTTAAGAAAACTTTCCATAAAAACTACAAGAAAACTTTAATAACATTCAGAGAACGTTCTAAGAATGTTATTTAAAAACATATACATTCCATTCTCAGCATCAACAAAACTCTCTCTTTCCTCTAACTTGATAAATCAAATAAAAAGATTGAATCAAATCAAATTTTATTGGTCACGTACACATATTTAGCAGATGTTATTGCGGGTGTAGCGAAATGCAATTGGCCACAAATTGGCCACACCTGATCTTAAGGAGTGCTTGTTTTGTTTGAAATGGGGTCTGTTTAAATAGACAAGAATTAACAGCTTTTTATGCATATAAAACATGACATGCTTGCTCCATGCTAGTGGTCCAGAGGACTAAGTCCATGGATAGAAAACAGAAGATTATAGGTTTGAATTTCACCAATGCTGTCTCACAATAAAAAATACATGTGTTTGAATGATTAATATAATATAAGGAAATTAATGTGCTTGGAATTCAGAAAACTTCCAAATAACCTAGAATTTCCTTTCTCAGAGCGTTAATAAAACCTCCCAGGAAAACTTTAAATGTTAACATTTTACATTTAGCAGACGCACTTATGCAAAGCAACTTACAGTAGTGAGAGCATACATTTTCAAGGAACCAGAGTAAAACATTCTCAGAACCTCCCTGCAACCTAAAGAAACGCTCCCAGAACAGGCAAAATTGTAACTTCTGTTCTCAGACATTTAAAAAAACGTTCCAACGTTCCATTTCCACAATCAATGTGAATCCAAAAATATACGTTCCTACAACTTCCAAGGAACCAAATGTGCTAGCTGGGAATGCTGCCTTCTGCGCCAACACAGAATGCATTTGCAATTTTCTGGGAGACGCTCTATGAAACATATCCTGGAATTAGTCTGATCACATGGGCTTTTCACGCATTTGGCATAATTAACAATTCATTTTGTTGTTTATGTAGTATCATGCATACAAACATTTTCTTTACTATGTGCCAACTCACAAATTACATCCTGTAATATATTTCTGTAAATTTCAACATTTATAAAATGTTATATAATTCCTTGTTTACAAAAATGCTGAATTTTTGATAAATACAATAGAAGACAGATTTATGAGTAAGGTGTGGCGTCATGTAGTCTATGGATGTCAGTCAGATTGATTGATCAGGTTGGTACTGCATTTCCAACAATTCAAAGCAAGGCCCTTGACCTGTTTGTGCGTGTGGCTGGATAGCCCTGTTGTTTACCCATCCTGGATATGAAACGTATCCAGGAATTAATCTAAAATAAATCTGATCACATGGGCTTTTTACGCATTTGGCAAGTTGAAGGATTCATTGTGTTGTTTATGTATCATGTATACAAAAATTTTCTCTAGTGTGTGTCAACTGACAAATTACATCCTGTAATATATTTCTTCATATGTCAACATTTACAAAATGTTATAATAATAATAATAATAATTTCCTTGTTTACAAAAATGCTGAATTTTTCATAAATAAATATGGAGTATACCAACTATTAAGAACACCGTAACATTGAGTTGCACCCCCCCCCCCCTCCCTCCCTCCACCTCAATCAGATTGGTTGATTGGTCAGGTTGGTACTGCATCTCCCACAGTACAAAAGAAGGCCCCTGACCTTAGTGTCATCATCTGTTTGCGTGGGTGGCTGAGTCCTGTTGTTTACCCATCCTGTCTCCACAGAACGTAGAACAATATTTCTGGTTGTTGTTACACCACCTCGCTGTTTTGGCTGCCTCTTTGTTTGGTTCAACCCATTCTATTCATTGCAGGGTTAGTGACCCTTTTATTTTCCTCTGAAACGTCTCCAGTCCACATCCCATGGGTTCCATCTGTCAGAGTTTCACACTACATCTGGTGGGAAACGCAGCCCTCAACACAGAAATTTGAAAGGCAAGTTGACACGAGTGTCACCAAAAAATGGGAGTCTGAAGTAACAAAGCAATATTTAATGTAAACAAAAACCAAGTATGTATAAAAATGCTTTCCATCCTTACTAAATGTTTAGTTTTTCATGACTAAATTCATAGTGACAAAATAATAACTCTATTAAGATGTTGTTATTATAAACACAGAAAACCATATGCCAACAAACTATCTAAGAGACTGGGAGGGAAACCAGAGGGTTGAGATTTAAGTACTTGTTCACACACCATAAAACATGGCCAATAGTAACCAACCATGGATAGTAGCTACAAGTTTGTGATGTCCACCATTTTCAGCACCACTTTCCACCTCTCTCCACAGTAACCCCAGCAGTGGATATCAAATCAAACTTTATTTCTCACATGTGCCGAATACAAGAAGTGGAGACTTGTTGTTATACAGAAAGTGGTGCTGAAACATTTGTGTAGACAACAAATGTTTACTTACAAGCCCTTAACCAACAGTGCAGTTCAAGAAGAGTTAAGAAAATAAAAGTAAACTAAAGTACAATAACATAATAACATAACACAATATAACAATATAACATAACACAATAACATAACAATAACGAGGCTATGTACAGGGGGTACCGGTACAGAGTCAGTGTGCGGGGGTACAGGTTAGTTGAAGTAATTTGTACATGTAGGTAGGGGTGAAGTAACAATAACCAGTGAGTAGCAGCAGTGTACAAAACAAATGGGGGGGTCAATGTAATAGTACGGTTGCCATTTGATTAATTGTTCAGCATTCTTATGGCTTGGGGTTAGAAGCTGTTAAGGAGCCTTTTGGTCCTAGACTTGGCGCTCCGGTACCGCTTGCAGTGCAGTAGCAGAGAAAACAGTCTTTGACTTGGGTGACTGGAGTCTCTGACAATTTTATGGGCTTTCCTCTGACACCGCCTATTATATAGGTCCTGGATGGCAGGAAGCTTGGCCCCAGTGATGTACTGGGCCGTACTCACTACCCTTTGTAACGCCTTACGGTCAGATGCCGAGAGGTTGCCACACCAGGCGGTGATGCAACCGGTCAGGATGCTCTCGATGGTGTACCTGTAGAAGTTGGGGACCCATGGGGACCCATGCCAAATCTTTTCAGTCTCCTGAGGGGGAAAAGGTTTGGTTGTGCCCTCTTCACGACTGTCTTGGTGTGTTTGGACCATGATAGTTCGTTGGTGATGTGGACACTGATGTGATGTTAAACTCCGACCCGCTCTACTACAGCCCCATTGATGTTAATGGGGCCCTGTTCGGCACTCCTTTTCCTGTAGTCCACTACCAGCTCCTTTGTCTTGCACACATTGAGGGAGAGGTTGTTGCCTTGGCACTACACTACAAGTTCTCTGACTTCCTCCCTATACACTGTCTCATCGTTGTCTGTGATCAGGCCTACCACTGTTGTGTCGTCAGTAAACTTGATGATGGTGTTGGAGTCGTGTTTGGCCACGGAGTCGTGGGTGAACAGGGAGTACAGGATGGGACTAAGTACTCATCCCCGAGGGGCCCCAGTGTTGAGAATCAGCGTGGCAGATGTGTTGTTTCCTACCCTTACCATCTGGGGGCGGTCCGTCAGGAAGTCCAGGATCCAGTTGCAAAGGGAGGTGTTTAGTCCCAGGGTCCTTAGCTTATTGATGAGCTTCATGGACACTATGGTGTTGAGCGCTGAGCTGTCGTCAATGAACATCATTCTCACATAGGTGTTCCTTTTGTCCAGGTGTGAAAGGGCAGTGTGGAGTGCGATTGAGATTGCGTCATCTGTGGATCTGTTGGGGCGGTATGCGTATTGGAATGGGTCTAGGGTATCCGGGAGGATGCCGTTGATGTGAGCCATGACCAGCTTTTCAAAGCACTTCATGGCTACTGGCGTGAGTGCTACGGGGCGGGAATCATTTAGGCAGGTTACCTTCGCTTCCTTGGGCACAGGGATTATGATGGTCTGTTTGAAACATGTAGGTATTACAGACTCAGTCAGGGAGAGGTTGAAAATGTCAGTGAAGACACTTGCCAGTTGGTCCGTGCATGCTTTGAGTACATGTCCTGGTAATCCATCTGGCCCCGCGGCTTTGTGAATGTTGACCTGTTTAAAGGTCTTGCTCACATCGGCTACCGAGAGCGTTATCACACAGTCATCCAGAACAGCTGGTGCTCTGGTGCATGCTTCCGTGTTGCTTGCCTCGAAGCAAGCATAAAAGGCATTTAGCTCATCTGGTAGGCTCGCGTCACTGGTTAGCTCGCGTCTGGGTTTCCCTTTGTAGTCCGTAATAGTTTTCAAGCCCTGCCACATCTGACGAGCGTCAGAGCCGGTATAGTAGGATTCAATCTTAATCCTGTATTGACGCTTTGCTTGTTTGATGGTTCATCTGAGGGAATAGCAGGATTTCTTATAAGCGTCCGGATTAGTGCCCTACTCATTGAAAGTGGCAGCTCTAGCCTTTAGCTTGATACGGATGTTGCCTGTAATCCATGGCTTCTGGTTGGGATATGTACGTACGGTTAATGTGGGGACGTCGTCGTCAATGCACTTATTGACGAAGCCGATGACTGAGGTGGTATACTCCTCAATGCCATTGAATGAATCCAGGAACATTTTCCAGTCTGTGCTAGCAAAACAGTCCTGTAGCATAGCATCCGCGTCATCTGACCACTTCCATATTGAGCGAGTCACTGGTAATTCCTGCTTTAGTTGTTGTTTGTAAGCAGGAATCAGGAGGATATAATTATGGTCAGATTTGCCAAATGTAAGGTGGGGGAGAGCTTTGTATGCATCTCTGTGTGTGGAGTAAAGGTGGTCTAGAGTTTATTTCCCTCTGGTTGCACATGTGACATGCTGATACAAATGTAGCAAAACTGATTTAAGTTTGCATGCATTAAAGTTCCCGGCCACTAGGAGTGCCGCTTCTGGATGGGCATTTTCTTGTTTGCTTATGGCCTTATAGAGTTGGTTGAGTGCGGTCTTAGTGCCAGCATTGGTCTGTGGTGGTAAATATGAATAATTTAGATGAGAAGTCTCTTGGTAGATAGTGTGGTCTACAGCTTATCGTAAGGTACACTACCTCAGGCGAGCAATACCTCGAGACTTCTTTAATATTAGACATCGCGCACCAGCTGTTATTGACAAAAAGACACACCCCCCCACCCCTCATCTTACCAGATGTAGCATCTCTGTTCCGCCGGTGCATGGAAAATCCCGCCAGCTCCATATTATCCGTGTCGTTGTTCAGTCAGGACTTGGTGAAACAAAAGATATTACAGTTCTTAATGTCTTAAGGTAGGATAATCGTAATTGTAGGTCATCAATTTTATTTTCCAATGATTGCATGTTAGCAAGTAAAACGGAAGGTAGTGGGAATTTACTCGCTCACCTTCAGAGTCTCAGAAGGCAGCCCAATCTGCGTCCTCTTTTCCTCTGTCTTTTCTTCACGCAAATGACGGGATTTGGGCTTGTTCCTGGGAGAGCAGTATATCCTTCTCGTCGGACTCATTTAATGGAAAGTTTATTTCAGTTCGTAGTGAGTAATCGCTGTTCTGATGTACAGAAGTTATTTTTGGTCATAGGAGATGGTAGCAGCAACATTATGTACAAAATAAGTCAAAAAATAAGTTACAAACAACACAAAAAAACTAACAATTGGTCAGGAGCATGTAAAATGTCAGCCATCCTCTTCAGCGCCATCTTGTCTCGCTAGACATCTACTTGTCTCACTAGACATAAACATCTACTGTGTGATACAAAGTTATTCACCATATGAGGATCCACCTCTGCTAGGATTCCAGAAGGAGAAGTCAGAAACGAATAGAACCTATAGCAGGGTGTCAAACTCGTTCCATGGAGTGTTGAGTGTCTGCTTGTCACACCCTAATCTGTTTCACCTGTCTTTGTGCTTGTCTCCAACCCCCATCTTCCCCCATTATCCCCTGTGTATTTATACCTGCGTTTTCTTTTTGTCTGTTGCCAGTTCGTCTTGTCCCGTCAAGTCTTACCAGCGTGTTCCCGTGTTCCCTGTGCTCAGTTCTGACCTTTTTCTGCCTGTCCTAATCCTGTTTGCCGTCCTGTAACTGCCTCACTCTGATTTGGATTACGACTCTTTGCCTGCCTTAACCTACCGATTGCCTGCCTTCCTGTACCTCCTGACTCTGATTTGGATCACAACTCTTTGCCTGCCTTGACATTACCTTTTGCCTGCCCCTTGTACTATAATAAACTCTGACACTCGTACTATCAGGCTACTGTGTCTGCATCTGTGTCTTAGCCTGAGCCGTGATAGTACGAACTGGCCATGACGGACCCAACAGACTCGGACCAGCGCCGCAACGTTGTCTCCTCCCAAGGCGCCACCATTGGAAGACACGAAGAGTTACTTCAAAACCTTTTGATGGGAATCTATACCCTGGCAGAATGCCATAACCATAACGGTTCGATACATTGCTGGAGCAATTCCGCGGATTCCCAACTAGGCAGCAAGCCACAACAGTAATCCCCCAGACTCTCAACAACCCGCCACCTGCAGCGCTTCTTCCCAGCCTACCCCGGTGTCCCAAGATCCTCGCTTACCTCCTCCGGAGCACTACGCTGGAGATTCTAGGAACCTGCCGGGCGTCTCCCAGTGCTCCCTAATCTTCAAACTGCAGCCTTCTTCGTTGCCCTAGAACCGCTCGAAGATAGCATATTTGATAACGCTGATGTCCGGGAGGGCACTCACCTGGGCTACGGAGGTACGTAAAGTGTTCGATTGTCCGGGAGAGAGGCTGCTCGTAAGCTGCTCCAACTATGGCAAGACTCCGGTAGTGTGGCAGACTACGCAGTGGATTTTTGCACATTGACGGCTGAGAGTGACTGGAACCCGGAATCTCTTTTCAACACATTCCTTCACGGATTATTGGAGGAGGTTAAAGATGAGCTTGCAGCCCGGGAGATTCACATGGATCTCGACTCCCTCATCGCCTTGACCTTATGGATCGATGGGCGGCTACGGGAATGTAGGAGGGAGAGGAGGTCTGTTCCCGGTCACACTCGCTCGACCACTGCTCCCACCTCGTCTCCAAGGAAGCCCGGAAGTTCCCGCTGTTCACCTTACCAAGAGAATCGTAGTTCACGAGAGTGCCCACAGGAATCACCGGGGGAAGTTAACTCGCCTCCTACAGAACCCAAGCTACTGGGAAGGGCTAGATTGTGTCCGGATGAACATTTATTTAGGTTGAGCACCAGGAGCTGTCTGTATTGCGGGACAACAGGACATTATATTTCTACCTGTCCATTAAAAAGACCAGGCTCATCAGTATGTTCGAGTACTCTGGTGAGCCGTACAGGGATTTTCTCATCTCCAATCTCCCATTACCCCTCTCCATCCCACCCTGTTGTGGGGTGACCAGGCCAAATCTCTCCAGGTGCTCATTGAACCTGCAATACGGTTCCTATCAACTTACAAGTATCAAGAAATCTCAGTGAGTGTATGCAGTTCCTGCTCATAGAATTTCCCCATGTACCCGGGGTTTTGGGGTATTCATGGCTCCAGAAGCACAATCCCCTGATCAACTGGGCTACTGGTTCCATGGTGGATTGGAGACCGTTCGGTCTTAAGTCGGCACAGCTTGCCCAGAGACGTCTTCCTGCAGGCTTGGGGAGAAGCCTCAGATCTCTCTGCATTTCCGGGGAGTACCTGGACCTCCGGGTGGTCTTCAACAAGGCCCGTGCTACGTCTCTCCCTCCACATCAACCCTACAACTGCACCATTGACCTTCTCCCGGGCACTACACCACCTCGGGGGAGGCTTTACTCCCTGTCGGGTCCGGAGACCAAGGCTATGGAGGAGTACATTGAGGACTCTCTCGCTGCAGGGAGTATTCGTCCATCTGCCTCTCCCGCCGGCACAGGGTTCTTTGTGAAGAAGAAGGACAAAACCCTGTGCCCATGTATCAACTTCGGCTAGAGGGTAATATGAGTACTTGGTTATGCCATTCCGACTGACCTGTTCCTGCTGTGTACCAGGCCCTGGTCAACGATGTGGTCTGGGACATGCTGAACAGGTTCGTGTTTGGCTACCTCGACGACATCTTTGTCTTTTCCCGTTCAGCTCAAGAGCATGTCCTCCACATCCGACAGGTCCTTCAGTGCCTCCTGGAGAGCCAGCTTTCGTTAAAGCAGAGAAGTGTGAATTCCATCGCTCCACCATCTCCTTCCTAGGATACGTCATCGCTGCAGGACATATACAGATGGATCCAGACTAAGTGAGAGCGGGGGTGGATTGGCCTCAACCCACATCCAGAGAGCAGCTGCAACGTTTCCTGGGATTTGCTAACTTATACTGCCGCTTCATCTGGGGTTACAGCACCCTGGCTTCCCCTCTCTCAGCACTCACCTTTCCCAAGGTTCCATTCACGTGGTCTCCAGCATCTGACCGGGCGTTCTTGGACCTCAAACATCGATCCACTACAGCCCCCATCTTAATCCATCCGGAACCCGTCCCATCAGTTTGTGGTGGAGGTCGACACCACGGATGTCGGAGTGGGGGCCGTCCTGTCCCAGCGTTCTGCCCAGGACCAAAAGCTGCACCCCTGTGCTTTTCTCTCCCATCGTCTTACCCTTGCTGAGAGGAATTATGATGTGAGAAATTGAGAACTCATTGCCATCAAGATAGCGTTGGAGGAGTGGAGGCACTGGTTGGAGGGGGCGGAACAGCCATTCTTAGTGTGGACTGACCATAAGAACCTGGAATATCTCCGCACCACCAAGAGCCTGAACTCTAGGCAGGCTTGTTGGGCCATGTCATTCACCCATTTCAATTTCACTCTCTCCTACCGCCCGGGGTCCAAGAATGTGAAGCCTGGGCCTCCCGGGTGGCGCAGTGGTCTAGGGCACTGCATCGCAGTGCTAACTGCGCCACCAGAGTCTCTGGGTTCGCGCCCAGGCTCTGTCGCAGCCGGCCGCGACCGGGAGGTCCGTGGGGCGACGCACAATTGGCATAGCGTCGTCCGGGGTAGGGAGGGTTTGGCCGGTAGGGATATCCTTGTCTCATCGCGCTCCAGCGACTCCTGTGGCGGGCCGGGCGCAGTGCGCGCCAGCCAAGGGGGCCAGGTACACGGTGTTTCCTCCGACACATTGGTGCGGCTGGCTTCCGGGTTGGAGGCGCGCTGTGTTAAGAAGCAGTACGGCTGGTTGGGTTGTGCTTCGGAGGACGCATGGCTTTCGACCTTCGTCTCTCCCGAGCCCGTACGGGAGTTGTAGCGATGAGACAAGGTAGTAATTACTAGCGATTGGATACCACGAAAATTGGGGAGAAAATGGGATAAAAATTAAAAAATAAATAATAATAATAATAATAAAAAGAATGTGAAGCCTGACGCACTCTCACGTTTGTATAGCCCCGCTGTTACTCCACCTGACCCCGAGACCAGCCTCCCAACCTCCTGTCTAGCGGCTGCACTCATCTGGGGTATAGAGAGACTTGTCCGTAAGGTGCAGCGTTGCCC